>NW_027516345.1:0-60849 GCF_048772815.1 Callospermophilus lateralis
AAAAAATATTTGCTGGTATTTCGGAAACTCGTTATTTCTTAGAAGCTTCTCAACCCATCTCAATGAAAGTACATTTCCACAGTCTGTGCCTAGGGCTACTTGAAGAGGAAACAAACCATAGAGACAAAACTGAGAACTCCTTCATTTTGTCAAGTTTCAAAGAGCTACTACAAACCATGTTGGATTTAGAGTTCCAAAATCAACTATCTATATAGGAGAGAACAGAGGGAATCCTAAATATAAAAACTGCTACTGTAGACGAACGCTTCAACCTAGAAGAACAAAATTTGGTGAGCCAAGTGGTATTTGTGTACTGATCATTACCACAAGTATCATCAAGATTGGGTAAAAAATATTTGCTGGTATTTCGGAAACTCGTTATTTCTTAGAAGCTTGGCAACCCCCTCTCAATGAAAGTGCTTTTCCACAGTCTGTGCCTAGGGCTACTGGAAGAGAAAACAAACCATAGAGACAAAACTGAGAACTCCTTTATTTTGTCAAGTTTCAAAGAGCTACTGTAAACCATGTTGGATTTAGAGTTCCAAATTCATCTATTTATATAGGAGAGAACGGAGGGAAACAAAATATAAAAATTGCTACTGTAGACGATCGCTTCAACCTAGAAGAACAAAATTTTTTGAGCCAAGTGGGATTTGTGTCCTGATCATTACCACCAAGTATCATCAAGATTGGGTGAAAAAATATTTGCTGGTATTTCGGAAACTCGTTATTTCTTAGAAGCTTCTCAACCCATCTCAATGAAAGTACATTTCCACAGTCTGTGCCTAGGGCTACTTGAAGAGGAAACAAACCATAGAGACAAAACTGAGAACTCCTTCATTTTGTCCAGTTTCAAAGAGCTACTACAAACCATGTTGGATTTAGAGTTCCAAAATCATCTATTTATATAGGAGAGAACAGAGGGAAACCTAAATATAAAAACTGCTACTGTAGACGAACGCTTCAACCTAGAAGAACAAAATTTGGTGAGCCAAGTGCGAATTGTGTACTGATAATTACCACCAAGTATCATCAAGATTGGGTGAAAAAATATTTGCTGGTATTTCGGAAACTCGTAATTTCTTAGAAGATTGGCAACCCCTCTCAATGAAAGTGCTTTTCCACAGTCAGTGCCTAGGGCTATTGGAAGAGGAAACAAACCATAGAGACAAAACTGAGAAGTCCTTTATTTTGTCAAGTTTCAAAGAGCTACTATAAACCATGTTGGATTTAGAGTTCCAAATTCATCTACTTATATAGGAGAGAACAGAGGGAAACCTAAATATAAAAACTGCTACTGTAGACGTACGCTTCAACCTAGATATACAAAATTTGGTGAGCCAAGTGGGATTTGTGTACTGATCATTACCACCAAGTATCATCAAGATTGGGTGAAAAAATATTTGCTGGTATTTCAGAAACTCGTAATTTCTTAGAAGCTTGGCAACCCCTCTCAATGAAAGTGCTTTTCCACAGTCTGTGCCTAGGGCTACTTGAAGAGGAAACAAACCATAGAGACAAAACGGAGAACTCCTTTATTTTGTCAAGTTTCAAAGAGCTACTATAAACCATGTTGGATTTAGAGTTAAAATTCATCTATTTATATAGGAGAGAACGGAGGGAAACAAAATATAAAAACCGCTACTGTAGACGAACGCTTCAACCTAGAAGAACAAAATTTGGTGAGCCAAGTGGGATTTGTGTACTGATCATTACCACCAAGTATCATCAAGATTGGGTGAACAAATATTTGCTGGTTTTTCGGAAACTCGTTATTTCTTAGAAGCTTCTCAAACCATCTCAATGAAAGTACATTTCCACAGTCTGTGCCTAGGGCTACTTGAAGAGGAAACAAACCATAGAGACAAAACTGAGAACTCCTTCATTTTGTCAAGTTTCAAAGAGCTACTACAAACCATGTTGCATTTAGAGTTCCAAAATCATCTATCTATATAGGAGAGAACAGAGGGAAACCTAAATATAAAAACTGCTACTGTAGACGAATGCTTCAACCTAGAAGAACAAAATTTGGTGAGCCAAGTGGGATTTGTGTACTGATCATTGCCACCAAGTATCATTAATATTGGGTGAAAAAATATTTGCTGGTATTTCGGAAACTCGTAATTTCTTAGAAGATTGGCAACCCCTCTCAATGAAAGTGCTTTTCCACAGTCAGTGCCTAGGGCCACTGGAAGAGGAAACAAACCATAGAGACAAAACTGAGAACTCCTATATTTTTTCAAGTTTCAAAGAGCTACTATAAACCATGTTGGATTTAGAGTTCCAAATTCATCTATTTATATAGGAGAGAACAGAGGGAAACCTAAACATAAAAACTGCTACTGTAGACGAATGCTTCAACCTAGAAGTACAAAATTTGGTGAGCCAAGTGGAATTTGTGTACTGATCATTACCACCAAGTATCATCAAGATTGGGTGAAAAAATATTTGCTGGTATTTCGGAAAATCGTAATTTCTTAGAAGCTTGGCAACCCCTCTCAATGAAAGTGCTTTTCCACAGTCTGTGCCTAGGGCTACTTGAAGAGGAAACAAACTATAGAGACAAAACTGAGAACTCCTTTATTTTTTCAAGTTTCAAGGAGCTACTACAAACCATGTTGGATTTAGTGTTCCAAATTCATCTATCTATATAGGAGAGAACAGAGGGAAACTAAATATAAAAACTGCTACTGTAGACGAAAGCGTAAAACTAGAAGAACAAAATTTGGTGATCCAAGTTGGATTTGTGTACTGATCATTACCACCAAGTATCATCAAGTTTGGGTGAAAAAATATTTGCTGGTATTTCGGAAACTCGTTATTTCTTAGAAGCTTCTCAACCCATCTCAATGAAAGTACATTTCCACAGTCTGTGCCTAGGGCTACTTGAAGAGGAAACAAACCATAGAGACAAAACTGAGAACTCCTTCATTTTGTCAAGTTTCAAAGAGCTACTACAAACCATGTT
Organism: Callospermophilus lateralis; assembly: GCF_048772815.1. NCBI lineage: Eukaryota > Metazoa > Chordata > Mammalia > Rodentia > Sciuridae > Callospermophilus > Callospermophilus lateralis. The sequence goes on from NW_027516345.1 coordinate 2,969, forward strand.
GGATTTAGAGTTCCAAAATCAACTATCTATATAGGAGAGAACAGAGGGAATCCTAAATATAAAAACTGCTACTGTAGACGAACGCTTCAAACTAGAAGAACAAAATTTGGTGAGCCAAGTGGTATTTGTGTACTGATCATTACCACCAAGTATCATCAAGATTGGGTGAAAAAATATTTGCTGGTATTTCGGAAACTCGTTATTTCTTAGAAGCTTGGCAACCCCCTCTCAATGAAAGTGCTTTTCCACAGTCTGTGCCTAGGGCTACTGGAAGAGAAAACAAACCATAGAGACAAAACTGAGAACTCCTTTATTTTGTCAAGTTTCAAAGAGCTACTGTAAACCATGTTGGATTTAGAGTTCCAAATTCATCTATTTATATAGGAGAGAACGGAGGGAATACAAAATATAAAAATTGCTACTGTAGACGATCGCTTCAACCTAGAAGAACAAAATTTTTTGAGCCAAGTGGGATTTGTGTCCTGATCATTACCACCAAGTATCATCAAGATTGGGTGAAAAAATATTTGCTGGTATTTCGGAAACTCGTTATTTCTTAGAAGCTTCTCAACCCATCTCAATGAAAGTACATTTCCACAGTCTGTGCCTAGGGCTACTTGAAGAGGAAACAAACCATAGAGACAAAACTGAGAACTCCTTCATTTTGTCCAGTTTCAAAGAGCTACTACAAACCATGTTGGATTTAGAGTTCCAAAATCATCTATTTATATAGGAGAGAACAGAGGGAAACCTAAATATAAAAACTGCTACTGTAGACGAACGCTTCAACCTAGAAGAACAAAATTTGGTGAGCCAAGTGCGAATTGTGTACTGATAATTACCACCAAGTATCATCAAGATTGGGTGAAAAAATATTTGCTGGTATTTCGGAAACTCGTAATTTCTTAGAAGATTGGCAACCCCTCTCAATGAAAGTGCTTTTCCACAGTCAGTGCCTAGGGCTATTGGAAGAGGAAACAAACCATAGAGACAAAACTGAGAAGTCCTTTATTTTGTCAAGTTTCAAAGAGCTACTATAAACCATGTTGGATTTAGAGTTCCAAATTCATCTACTTATATAGGAGAGAACAGAGGGAAACCTAAATATAAAAACTGCTACTGTAGACGTACGCTTCAACCTAGATATACAAAATTTGGTGAGCCAAGTGGGATTTGTGTACTGATCATTACCACCAAGTATCATCAAGATTGGGTGAAAAAATATTTGCTGGTATTTCGGAAAATCGTAATTTCTTAGAAGCTTGGCAACCCCTCTCAATGAAAGTGCTTTTAGACAGTCTGTGCCTAGGGCTACTTGAAGAGGAAACAAACCATAGAGACAAAACTGAGAACTCCTTTATTTTTTCAAGTTTCAAGGAGCTACTACAAACCATGTTGGATTTAGTGTTCCAAATTCATCTATCTATATATGAGAGAACAGAGGGAAACCTAACTATAAAAACTGCTACTGTAGACGAACGGATCAACCTAGAAGCACAAAATTTGGTGAGCCTAGTGGGATTTGTGGACTGATCATTACCACCAAGTATCATCAAGATTGGGTGAAAAATATTTGCTGGTATTTCGGAAACCCGTAATTTCTTAGAAGCTTGGCAACCCCACTCAATTAAAGTGCTTTTCCACAGTCTGTGCCTAGGGCTACTTGAAGACGAAACAAACCATAGAGAGAAACTGGGAACTCCTTCATTTTGTCAAGTTTCAAAGAGCTACTACAAACGATGTTGGATTTAGAGTTCCAAAATCATCTATCTATATAGGAGAGAACAGAGGGAAACCTAAATATAAAACTGCTACTGTAGACGAACGCTTCAACCTATAAGAACAAAATTTGGTGAGCCAAGTGGGATTTGTGTACTGATCATTACCACCAAGTATCATCAAGATTGGGTAAAAAAATATTTGCTGGTATTTCGGAAACTCGTAATTTCTTAGAAGCTTGGCTACCCTCTCAATGAAAGTGCTTTTCCACAGACTATGCCTAGGGCTACTTGAAGAGGAAACAAACCATAGAGACAAAACTGAGAACTCCTTTATTTTGTCAAGTTTCAAAGAGCTACTACAAACTATGTTGGATTTAGAGTTCCAAATTCATCTATCTATGTAGGAGAGAACAGAGGGAAACCTAAATATAAAAACTGCTACTGTAGACGAACGCTTCAACCTAGAGGAACAAAATTTGGTGAGCCAAGTGGGATTTGTGTGCTGATAATTACCACCAAGTATCATCAAGATTGGGTGAAAAAATATTTGCTGGTATTTCGGAAACTCGTAATGTCTTAGAAGCTTGGCAACCCCTCTCAATGAAAGTGCTTTTGAACAGTCTGTGCCAAAGGCTACTTGAAGAGGAAACAAACCATAGAGACAAAACTGAGAACTCCTTTATTTTTTCAAGTTTCAAAGAGCTACTACAAACCATGTTGGATTTAGAGTTCCAAATTCATCTATCTATATATGGGAGAACAGAGGAAAACCTCACTATAAAAACTGCTACTGTAGACGAATGCATCAACCTAGAAGAACAAAATTTGGTGAGCCAAGTGGGATTTGTGTACTGATCATTACCACCAAGTATCATCAAGTTTGGGTGAAAAAATATTTGCTGGTATTTCGGAAACTCGTTATTTCTTAGAAGCTTGGCAACCCATCTCAGTGAAAGTGTTTTCCACAGTCTGTGCCTAGGACTACTTGAAGAGGAAACAAACCATAGAGACAAAACTGAGAACTTTTTTATTTTACCAAGTTTCAAAGAGCTACTACAAACCATGTTGGATTTAGAGTTCCAAATTCATCTATCTATATAGGAGAAAACAGAGGGAAACAAAATATAAAAACTGCTACTGTAGACGAAAGCCACAAACTAGAAGAACAAAATTTGGTACCAAGTGGGATTTGTGTACTGATCATTACCACCAAGTATCATCAAGGTTCTGTGAAAAAATATTTGCTGGTATTTCGGAAACTCGTTATTTCTTAGAAGATTGGCAACCCATCTCAGTGAAAGTGCTTTCCACAGTCAGTGCCTAGGACTACTTGAAGAGGAAACAAACCATAGAGACAAAACTGAGAACTTTTTTATTTTATCAAGTTTCAAGAGCTACTACAAACCATGTTGGATTTAGAGGTCCAAATTCATCTATCTATATAGGAGAGAACAGAGGGAAACTAAATATAAAAACTGCTACTGTAGACGAATGCCTCAAACTAGAAGAACAAAATTTGGTGAGCCAATTGGGATTTGTGTACTGATCATTACCACCAAGTATCATCAAGTTTGGGTGAAAAAATATTTGCTGGTATTTCGGAAACTCGTTATTTCTTAGAAGCTTCTCAACTCATCTCAATGAAAGTACATTTCCACAGTCTGTGCCTAGGGCTACTTGAAGAGGAAACAAACCATAGAGAGAAAACTGAGAACTCCTTCATTTTGTCAAGTTTCAAAGAGCTACTACAAACCATGTTGGATTTAGAGTTCCAAAATCAACTATCTATATAGGAGAGAACAGAGGGAAACCTAAATATAAAAACTGCTACTGTAGACGAACGCTTCAACCTAGAAGAACAAAATTTGGTGAGCCAAGTGGGATTTGTGTACTGATCATTACCACCAAGTATCATCAAGATTGGGTAAAAAAATATTTGCTGGTATTTCGGAAACTCGTTATTTCTTAGAAGCTTGGCAACCCCTCTCAATGAAAGTGCTTTTCCACAGTCTGTGCCTACGGCTACTGGAAGAGGAAACAAACCATAGAGACAAAACTGAGAACTCCTTTATTTTGTCAAGTTTCAAAGAGCTACTATAAACTATGTTGGATTTAGAGTTCCAAATTCATCTATTTATATAGGAGAGAACAGAGGAAACAAAGTATAAAAACTGCTACTGTAGACGAACGCTTCAACCTAGAAGTACAAAATTTGGTGAGCCAAGTGGGATTTGTGTACTGATCATTACCACCAATATCATCAAGATTGGGTGAAAAAATATTTGCTGGTATTTCGGAAACTCGTTATTTCTTAGAAGCTTGGCAAACCAACTCAGTGAAAGTGCTTTCCACAGTCTGTGCCTAGGACTACTTGAAGAGGAAACAAACCATAGAGACAAAACTGAGAATTTTTATTTTATCAAGTTTCAAAGAGCTACTACAAACCATGTTGGATTTAGAGTTCCAAATTCATCTATCTATATAGGAGAGAACAGAGGGAAACTAAATATAAAAATTGCTACTGTAGATGAAAGCTTCAAACTAGAAGAACAAAATTTGGTGAGCCAAGTGGGATTTGTGTACTGATCCTTACCACCAAGTATCATCAAGTTTGGGTGAAAAAAATATTTGCTGGTATTTCGGAAACTCGTTATTTCTTAGAAGCTTCTCAACCCATCTCAATGAAAGTACATTTGCACAGTCTGTGTCTAGGGCTACTGGAAGAGGAAACAAACCATAGAGACAAAACTGAGAACTCCTTTATTTTGTCAAGTTTCAAAGAGCTACTATAAACCATGTTGGATTTAGAGTTTCAAATTCATCTATTTATATAGGAGAGAAGAGGGAAACCTAAATATAAAAACTGCTACTGTAGACGAACGCTTCATCCTAGAAGAACAAAATTTGGTGAGCCAATTGGGATTTGTGTCCTTATCATTACCACCAAGTATCATCAAGATTGGGTGAAAAAATATTTGCTGGTATTTCGGAAACTCGTTATTTCTTAGAAGCTTCTCAACCCATCTCAATGAAAGTACATTTCCACAGTCTGTGCCTAGGGCTACTTGAAGAGGAAAAAACCATAGAGAGAAAACTGAAAACTCCTTCATTTTGTCAAGTTTCAAAGAGCTACTACAAACCATGTTGGATTTAGAGTTCCAAAATCATCTATCTATATAGGAGAGAAGAGAGGGAAACCTAAATATAAAAACTGCTACTGTAGACGAACGCTTCAACCTAGAAGAACAAAATTTGGTGAGCCAAATGGGATTTGTGTACTGATCATTACCACCAAGTATCATCAAGATTGGGTGAAAAAATATTTGCTGGTATTTCGGAAACTCGTAATTTCTTAGAAGCTTGGCAACCCCTCTCAATGAAAGTGCTTTTCCACAGACTGTGCCTAGGGCTACTTGAAGAGGAAACAAACCATAGAGAGAAAACTGAAAACTCCTTCATTTTTTCAAGTTTCAAAGAGCTACTACAAACCATGTTGGATTTAGAGTTCAAATTCATCTATCTATATAGGAGAGAACAGAGGGAAACCTAAAAATAAAAACTGCTACTGTAGACGAACGCTTCAACCTAGAAGAACAAAATTTGGTGAGACAAGTGGGATTTGTGTGCTGATCATTACCACCAAGTATCATCAAGATTGGTGAAAAAATATTTGCTGGTATTCGGAAACTCGTAATGTCTTAGAAGCTTGGCAACCCCTCTCAATGAAAGTGCTTTTGAACAGTCTGTGCCAAAGGCTACTTGAAGAGGAAACAAACCATAGAGACAAAACTAAGAACTCTTTATTTTTTCAAGTTTCAAGGAGCTACTACAAACCATGTTGGATTTAGAGTTCCAAATTCATCTATCTATATATGAGAGAACAGAGGGAAACCTCACTATAAAAACTGCTACTGTAGACGAATGCATCAACCTAGAAGAACAAAATTTGGTGAGCCAAGTGGGATTTGTGTACTGATCATTACCACCAATTATCATCAAGATTGGGTGAAAATATATTTGCTGGTATTTCGGAAACTCGTTATTTCTTAGAAGCTTGGCAACCATCTCAGTGAAAGTGCTTTCCACAGTCTGTGCCTAGGACTACTTGAAGAGGAAACAAACCATAGAGACAAAACTGAGAACTTTTTTATTTTACCAAGTTTCAAAGAGCTACTACAAACCATGTTGGATTTAGAGTTCCAAATTCATCTATCTATATAGGAGAAAACAGAGGGAAACAAAATATAAAAACTGCTACTGTAGACGAAAGCCACAAATTAGAAGAACAAAATTTGGTGAGAAAAGTGGGATTTGTGTACTGATCATTACCACCAAGTATCATCAAGATTCTGTGAAAAAATATTTGCTGGTGTTTCGGAAACTCGTTATTTCTTAGAAGCTTGGCAACCCATCTCAGTGAAAGTGCTTTCCACAGTCAGTGCCTGGGACTACTTGAAGAGGAAACAAACCATAGAGACAAAACTGAGAACTTTTTTATTTTATCAAGTTTCAAGAGCTACTACAAACCATGTTGGATTTAGAGGTCCAAATTCATCTATCTATATAGGAGAGAACAGAGGGTTACTAAATATAAAAACTGCTACTGTAGACGAAAGCCTCAAACTAGAAGAACAAAATTTGGTGAGCCAATTGGGATTTGTGTACTGATCATTACCACCAAGTATCATCAAGTTTGGGTGAAAAAATATTTGCTGGTATTTCGGAAATTCGTTATTTCTTAAAAGCTTCTCAACTCATCTCAATGAAAGTACATTTCCACAGTCTGTGCCTAGGGCTACTTGAAGAGGAAACAAACCATAGAGAGAAAACTGAGAACTCCTTCATTTTGTCAAGTTTCAAAGAGCTACTACAAACCATGTTGGATTTAGAGTTCCAAAATCAACTATCTATATAGGAGAGAACAGAGGGAAACCTAAATATAAAAACTGCTACTGTAGACGAACGCTTCAACCTAGAAGAACAAAATTTGGTGAGCCAAGTGGGATTTGTGTACTGATCATTACCACCAAGTATCATCAAGATTGGGTAAAAAATATTTGCTGGTATTTCGGAAACTCGTTATTTCTTAGAAGCTTGGCAACCCCTCTCAATGAAAGTGCTTTTCCACAGTCTGTGCCTAGGGCTACTGGAAGAGGAAACAAACCATAGAGACAAACCTGAGAACTCCTTTATTTTGTCAAGTTTCAAAGAGCTACTATAAACTATGTTGGATTTAGAGTTCCAAAATTCATCTATTTATATAGGAGTGAACAGAGGGAAACAAAATATAAAAACTGCTACTGTAGACGAACGCTTCAACCTAGAAGTACAAAATTTGGTGAGCCATGTGGGATTTTTGTACTGATCATTACCATCAAGAATCATCAAGATTGGGTGAAAAAATTTTTGCTGGTATTTCGGAAAATCGGAATTTCGTAGAAGCTTGGCAACCCCTCTCAATGAAAGTGCTTTTCCACAGTCTGTGCATAGGGCTACTTGAAGAGGAAACAAACCATAGAGACAAAACTGAGAACTCCTTTATTTTTTCAAGTTTCAAGAAGATACTACAAACCATGTTGTATTTAGAGTTCCAAATTCAACTATCTATATATGAGAGAACAGAGGGAAAACTAACTATTAAAACTGCTACTGTAGACGAACGCATCAACCTAGAAGAACAAAATTTGGTGAGCCAAGTGGGATTTGTGTACTGATCATTACCACCAATATCATCAAGATTGGGTGAAAAAATATTTGCTGGTATTTCGGAAACTCGTTATTTCTTAGAAGCTTGGCAAACCAACTCAGTGAAAGTGCTTTCCACAGTCTGTGCCTAGGACTACTTGAAGAGGAAACAAACCATAGAGACAAAACTGAGAATTTTTATTTTATCAAGTTTCAAAGAGCTACTACAAACCATGTTGGATTTAGAGTTCCAAATTCATCTATCTATATAGGAGAGAACAGAGGGAAACTAAATATAAAAATTGCTACTGTAGATGAAAGCTTCAAACTAGAAGAACAAAATTTGGTGAGCCAAGTGGGATTTGTGTACTGATCCTTACCACCAAGTATCATCAAGTTTGGGTGAAAAAATATTTGCTGGTATTTCGGAAACTCGTTATTTCTTAGAAGCTTCTCAACCCATCTCAATGAAAGTACATTTGCACAGTCTGTGTCTAGGGCTACTGGAAGAGGAAACAAACCATAGAGACAAAACTGAGAACTCCTTTATTTTGTCAAGTTTCAAAGAGCTACTATAAACCATGTTGGATTTAGAGTTTCAAATTCATCTATTTATATAGGAGAGAAGAGGGAAACCTAAATATAAAAACTGCTACTGTAGACGAACGCTTCAACCTAGAAGAACAAAATTTGGTGAGCCAAGTGGGATTTGTGTCCTTATCATTACCACCAAGTATCATCAAGATTGGGTGAAAAAATATTTGCTGGTATTTCGGAAACTCGTTATTTCTTAGAAGCTTCTCAACCCATCTCAATGAAAGTACATTTCCACAGTCTGTGCCTAGGGCTACTTGAAGAGGAAACAAATCATAGAGAGAAAACTGAAAACTCCTTCATTTTGTCAAGTTTCAAAGAGCTACTACAAACCATGTTGGATTTAGAGTTCCAAAATCATCTATCTATATAGGAGAGAAGAGAGGGAAACCTAAATATAAAAACTGCTACTGTAGACGAACGCGTCAACCTAGAAGAACAAAATTTGGTGAGCCAAGTGGGATTTGTGTACTGATCATTACCACCAAGTATCATCAAGATTGGGTGAAAAAATATTTGCTGGTATTTCGGAAACTCGTAATTTCTTAGAAGCTTGGCAACCCCTCTCAATGAAAGTGCTTTTCTACAGACTGTGCCTAGGGCTACTTGAAGAGGAAACAAACCATAGAGAGAAAACTGAAAACTCCTTCATTTTTTCAAGTTTCAAAGAGCTACTACAAACCATCTTGGATTTAGAGTTCCAAATTCATCTATCTATATAGGAGACAATGCAGGGAAACGTAAATATACAAACTGCTACTGTAGACGAACGCTTCAACCTAGAAGAACAAAATTTGGTGAGACAAGTGGGATTTGTGTGCTGATCATTACCACCAAGTATCATCAAGATTGGGTGAAAAAATATTTGCTGGTATTCGGAAACTCGTAATGTCTTAGAAGCTTGGCAACCCCTCTCAATGAAAGTGCTTTTGAACAGTCTGTGCCAAAGGCTACTTGAAGAGGAAACAAACCATCGAGACAAAACTAAGAACTCCTTTATTTTTTCAAGTTTCAAGGAGCTACTACAAACCATGTTGGATTTAGAGTTCCAAATTCATCTATCTATATATGAGAGAACAGAGGGAAACCTCACTATAAAAACTGCTACTGTAGACGAATGCATCAACCTAGAAGAACAAAATTTGGTGAGCCAAGTGGGATTTGTGTACTATTCATTAGCAACAAGTATCATCAAGATTGGGTGAAAATATATTTGCTGGTATTTCGGAAACTCGTTATTTCTTAGAAGCTTGGCAACCCATCTCAGTGAAAGTGCTTTCCACAGTCTGTGCCTAGGACTACTTGAAGAGGAAACAAACCATAGAGACAAAACTGAGAACTTTTTTATTTTACCAAGTTTCAAAGAGCTACTACAAACCATGTTGGATTTAGAGTTCCAAATTCATCTATCTATATAGGAGAAAACAGAGGGAAACAAAATATAAAAACTGCTACTGTAGACGAAAGCCACAAATTAGAAGAACAAAATTTGGTGAGAAAAGTGGGATTTGTGTACTGATCATTACCACCAAGTATCATCAAGATTCTGTGAAAAAATATTTGCTGGTGTTTCGGAAACTCGTTATTTCTTAGAAGCTTGGCAACCCATCTCAGTGAAAGTACTTTCCACAGTCAGTGCCTAGGACTACTTGAAGAGGAAACAAACCATAGAGGCAAAACTGAGAACTTTTTTATTTTATCAAGTTTCAAGAGCTACTACAAACCATGTTGGATTTAGAGGTCCAAATTCATCTATCTATATAGGAGAGAACAGAGAGAAAACCTAAATATAAAAACTGCTACTGTAGACGAACGGATCAACCTAGAAGCACAAAATTTGGTGAGCCAAGTGGGATTTGTGGACTGATCATTACCACCAAGTATCATCAAGATTGGGTGAAAAAATATTTGCTGGTATTTCGGAAACCCGTAATTTCTTAGAAGCTTGGCAAGCCCTCTCAATGAAAGTGCTTTTCCACAGTCTGTGCCTAGGGCTACTTGAAGACGAAACAAACCATAGAGAGAAAACTGGGAACTCCTTCATTTTGTCAAGTTTCAAGGAGCTACTACAAACGATGTTGGATTTAGAGTTCCAAAATCATCTATCTATATAGGAGAGAACAGAGGGAAAACTAAATATAAAAACTGCTACTGTAGACGAACGCTTCAACCTAGAAGAACAAAATTTGGTGAGCCAAGTGGGATTTGTGTACTGATCATTACCACCAAGTATCATCAAGATTGGGTAAAAAAATATTTGCTGGTATTTCGGAAACTCGTAATTTCTTAGAAGCTTGGCTACCCCTCTCAATGAAAGTGCTTTTCCACAGACTATGCCTAGGGCTACTTGAAGAGGAAACAAACCATAGAGACAAAACTGAGAACTCCTTTATTTTGTCAAGTTTCAAAGAGCTACTACAAACTATGTTGGATTTAGAGTTCCAAATTCATCTATCTATGTAGGAGAGAACAGAGGGAAACCTAAATATAAAAACTGCTACTGTAGACGAACGCTTCAACCTAGAAGAACAAAATTTGGTGAGCCAAGTTGGATTTGTGTGCTGATAATTACCACCAAGTATCATCAAGATTGGGTGAAAAAATATTTGCTGGTATTTCGGAAACTCGTAATGTCTTAGAAGCTTGGCAAACCCTCTCAATGAAAGTGCTTTTGAACAGTCTGTGCCAAAGGCTACTTGAAGAGGAAACAAACCATAGAGACAAAACTGAGAACTCCTTTATTTTTTCAAGTTTCAAAGAGCTACTACAAACCATGTTGGATTTAGAGTTCCAAATTCATCTATCTATATATGGGAGAACAGAGGAAAACCTCACTATAAAAACTGCTACTGTAGACGAATGCATCAACCTAGAAGAACAAATTTGGTGAGCCAAGTGGGATTTGTGTACTGATCATTAGCAACAAGTATCATCAAGATTGGGTGAAAATATATTTGCTGGTATTTCGGAAACTCATAATTTCTTAGAAGCTTGGCAACCCATCTCAGTGAAAGTGCTTTCCACAGTCTGTGCCTAGGACTACTTGAAGAGGAAACAAACCATAGAGACAAAACTGAGAACTTTTTTATTTTACCAAGTTTCAAAGAGCTACTACAAACCATGTTGGATTTAGAGTTCCAAATTCATCTATCTATATAGGAGAAAACAGAGGGAAACAAAATATAAAAACTGCTACTGTAGACGAAGCCACAAACTAGAAGAACAAAATTTGGTGAGCCAAGTGGGATTTGTGTACTGATCATTACCACCAAGTATCATCAAGATTCTGTGAAAAAATATTTGCTGCTATTTCGGAAACTCGTTATTTCTTAGAAGATTGGCAACCCATCTCAGTGAAAGTGCTTTCCACAGTCAGTGCCTAGGACTACTTGAAGAGGAAACAAACCATAGAGACAAAACTGAGAACTTTTTTATTTTATCAAGTTTCAAGAGCTACTACAAACCATGTTGGATTTAGAGGTCCAAATTCATCTATCTATATAGGAGAGAACAGAGGGAAACTAAATGTAAAAACTGCTACTGTAGACGAATGCCTCAAACTAGAAGAACAAAATTTTTGAGCCAATTGGGATTTGTGTACTGATCATTACCACCAAGTATCATCAAGTTTGGGTGAAAAAATATTTGCTGGTATTTCGGAAACTCGTTATTTCTTAGAAGCTTCTCAACTCATCTCAATGAAAGTACATTTCCACAGTCTGTGCCTAGGGCTACTTGAAGAGGAAACAAACCATAGAGAGAAAACTGAGAACTCCTTCATTTTGTCAAGTTTCAAAGAGCTACTACAAACCATGTTGGATTTAGAGTTCCAAAATCAACTATCTATATAGGAGAGAACAGAGGGAAACCTAAATATAAAAACTGCTACTGTAGACGAACGCTTCAACCTAGAAGAACAAAATTTGGTGAGCCAAGTGGGATTTGTGTACTGATCATTACCACCAAGTATCATCAAGATTGGGTAAAAAATATTTGCTGGTATTTCGGAAACTCGTTATTTCTTAGAAGCTTGGCAACCCCTCTCAATGAAAGTGCTTTTCCACAGTCTGTGCCTAGGGCTACAGGAAGAGGAAACAAACCATAGAGACAAAACTGAGAACTCCTTTATTTTGTCAAGTTTCAAAGAGCTACTATAAACTATGTTGGATTTAGAGTTCCAAATTCATCTATTTATATAGGAGAGAACAGAGGGAAACAAAATATAAAAACTGCTACTGTAGACGAACGCTTCAACCTAGAAGTACAAAATTTGGTGAGCCATGTGGGATTTTTGTACTGATCATTACCATCAAGAATCATCAAGATTGGGTGAAAAAATTTTTGCTGGTATTTCGGAAAATCGGAATTTTGTAGAAGCTTGGCAACCCCTCTCAATGAAAGTGCTTTTCCACAGTCTGTGCATAGGGCTACTTGAAGAGGAAACAAACCATAGAGACAAAACTGAGAACTCCTTTATTTTTTCAAGTTTCAAGAAGATACTACAAACCATGTTGTATTTAGAGTTCCAAATTCAACTATCTATATATGAGAGAACAGAGGGAAAACTAACTATTAAAACTGCTACTGTAGACGAACGCATCAACCTAGAAGAACAAAATTTGGTGAGCCAAGTGGGATTTGTGTACTGATCATTACCACCAATATCATCAAGATTGGGTGAAAAAATATTTGCTGGTATTTCGGAAACTCGTTATTTCTTAGAAGCTTGGCAACCCATCTCAGTGAAAGTGCTTTCCACAGTCTGTGCCTAGGACTACTTGAAGAGGAAACAAACCATAGAGACAAAACTGAGAATTTTTATTTTTATCAAGTTTCAAACAGCTACTACAAACCATGTTGGATTTAGAGTTCCAAATTCATCTATCTATATAGGAGAGAACAGAGGGAAACTAAATATAAAAACTGCTACTGTAGATGAAAGCTTCAAACTAGAAGAACAAAATTTGGTGAGCCAAGTGGGATTTGTGTACTGATCATTACCACCAAGTATCATCAAGTTTGGGTGAAAAAATATTTGCTGGTATTTCGGAAACTCGTTATTTCTTAGAAGCTTCTCAACCCATCTCAATGAAAGTACATTTCCACAGTCTGTGTCTAGGGCTACTGGAAGAGGAAACAAACCATAGAGACAAAACTGAGAACTCCTTTATTTTGTCAAGTTTCAAAGAGCTACTATAAACCATGTTGGATTTAGAGTTCCAAATTCATCTATTTATATAGGAGAGAAGAGGGAAACCTAAATATAAAAACTGCAACTGTAGACGAACGCTTCAACCTAGAAGAACAAAATTTGGTGAGCCAAGTGGGATTTGTGTACTGATCATTACCAACAAGTATCATCAAGATTGGGTGAAAAAATATTTGCTGGTATTTCGGAAACTCGTTATTTCTTAGAAGCTTCTCAACCCATCTCAATGAAAGGACATTTCCACAGTCTGTGCCTAGGGCTACTTGAAGAGGAAACAAACCATAGAGACAAAACTGAGAACTCCTTCATTTTGTCAAGTTTCAAAGAGCTACTAAAAACCATGTTGGATTTAGAGTTAGAAAATCATCTATCTATATAGGAGAGAACAAAGGGAAACCTAAATATAAAAACTGCTACTGTAGACGAACACTTCAACCTAGAAGAACAAAATTTGGTGAGCCAAGTGGGATTTGTGTACTGATCATTACCACCAAGTATCATCAAGATTGGGTGAAAAAATATTTGCTGGTATTTCGGAAACTCGTTATTTCTTAGAAGCTTGGCAACCCAACTCAGTGAAAGTGCTTTCCACAGTCTGTGCCTAGGACTACTTGAAGAGGAAACAAACCATAGAGACAAAACTGAGAATTTTTATTTTATCAAGTTTCAAAGAGCTACTACAAACCATGTTGGATTTAGAGTTCCAAATTCATCTATCTATATAGGAGAGAACAGAGGGAAACTAAATATAAAAACTGCTACTGTAGATGAAAGCTTCAAACTAGAAGAACAAAATTTGGTGAGCCAAGTGGGATTTGTGTACTGATCATTACCACCAAGTATCATCAAGTTTGGGTGAAAAAATATTTGCTGGTATTTCGGAAACTCGTTATTTCTTAGAAGCTTCTCAACCCATCTCAATGAAAGTACATTTCCACAGTCTGTGTCTAGGGCTACTGGAAGAGGAAACAAACCATAGAGACAAAACTGAGAACTCCTTTATTTTGTCACGTTTCAAAGAGCTACTATAAACCATGTTGGATTTAGAGTTCCAAATTCATCTATTTATATAGGAGAGAAGAGGGAAACATAAATATAAAAACTGCTACTGTAGACGAACGCTTCAACCTAGAAGAACAAAATTTGGTGAGCCAAGTGGGATTTGTGTACTGATCATTACCACCAAGTATCATCAAGATTGGGTGAAAAAATATTTGCTGGTATTTCGGAAACTCGTTATTTCTTAGAAGCTTCTCAACCCATCTCAATGAAAGGACATTTCCACAGTCTGTGCCTAGGGCTACTTGAAGAGGAAACAAACCATAGAGACAAAACTGAGAACTCCTTCATTTTGTCAATTTTCAAAGAGCTACTAAAAACCATGTTGGAATTAGAGTTAGAAAATCATCTATCTATATAGGAGAGAAAAAAGGGAAACCTAAATATAAAAACTGCTACTGTAGACTAACGCTTCAACCTAGAAGAACAAAATTTGGTGAGCCAAGTGGGATTTGTGTACTGATCATTACCACCAAGTATCATCAAGATTGGGTGAAAAAATATTTGCTGGTATTTCAGAAACTCGTAATTTCTTAGAAGCTTGGCAACCCCTAAAATGAAAGTGTTTTTCCCCAGACTGTGCCTAGGGCTACTTGAAGAGGAACAAACCATAGAGACAAAACTGAGAACTCCTTTATTTTGTCAAGTTTCAAAGAGCTACTACAAACCATGTTGGATTTAGAGTTCCAAATTCATCTATCTATATAGGAGAGAACAGAGGGAAACCTAAATATAAAAACTGCTACTGTAGACGAACGCTTCAACCTAGAAGAACAAAATTTGGTGAGCCAAGTGGGATTTGTGTGCTGATCATTACCACCAAGTATCATCAAGATTGGGTGAAAAAATATTTGCTGGTATTTCGGAAACTCGTAATGTCTTAGAAGCTTGGCAACCTCTCTCAATGAAAGTGCTTTTCCACAGTCTGTGCCAAGGCTACTTGAAGTGGAAACAAACCATAGAGACAAAACTGAGAACTCCTTTATTTTGTCAAGTTTCAAGGAGCTACTACAAACCATGTTGGATTTAGAGTTCCAAATTCATCTATCTATATTTGAGAGAACAGAGGGAAACCTCACTATAAAAACTGCTACTGTAGACGAAAGCCTCAAACTAGAAGAACAAAATTTGGTGAGCCAATTGGGATTTGTGTACTGATCATTACCACCAAGTATCATCAAGTTTGGGTGAAAAAATATTTGCTGGTATTTCGGAAACTCGTTATTTCTTAGAAGCTCCTCAACTCATCTCAATGAAAGTACATTTCCACAGTCTGTGCCTAGGGCTACTTGAAGAGGAAACAAACCATAGAGAGAAAACTGAGAACTCCTTCATTTTGTCAAGTTTCAAAGAGCTACTACAAACTATGTTGGATTTAGAGTTCCAAATTCATCTATCTATATAGGAGAGAACAGAGGGAAACCTAAATATAAAAACTGCTACTGTAGACGAACGCTTCAACCTAGAAGAACAAAATTTGGTGAGCCAAGTGGGATTTGTGTGTGATCATTACCACCAAGTATCATCAAGATTGGGTGAAAAAATATTTGCTGGTATTTCGGAAACTCATAATGTCTTAGAAGCTTGGCAACCCCTCTCAATGAAAGTGCGTTTCCACAGTCTGTGCTAAAGGCTACTTGAAGAGGAAACAAACCATAGAGACAAAACTGAGAACTCCTTTATTTTTTCAAGTTTCAAGGAGCTACTACAAACCATGTTGGATTTAGAGTTCCAAATTCATCTATCTATATATGAGAGAACAGAGGGAAACCTCACTATAAAAACTGCTACTGTAGACGAATGCATCAACCTAGAAGAACAAAATTTGGTGAGCCAAGTGGGATTTGTGTACTGATCATTAGCAACAAGTATCATCAAGATTTAAGTGAAAAAATATTTGCTGGTATTTCGGAAACTCGTTTTTTCTTAGAAGCTTGGCAACCCATCTCAGTGAAAGTGCTTTCCACAGTCTGTGCCTAGGACTACTTGAAGAGGAAACAACCATAGAGACAAAACTGAGAACTTTTTTATTTTACCAAGTTTCAAAGAGCTACTACAAACCATGTTGGATTTAGAGTTCCAAATTCATCTATCTATATAGGAGAAAACAGAGGGAAACAAAATATAAACACTGCTACTGTAGACGAAAGCCTCAAACTAGAAGAACAAAATTTGGTGAGCCAAGTGGGATTTGTGTACTGATCATTACCACCAAGTATCATCAAGATTCTGTGAAAAAATATTTGCTGGTATTTCGGAAACTCGTTATTTCTTAGAAGCTTGGCAACCCATCTCAGTGAAAGTGCTTTCCACAGTCTGTGCCTAGGACTACTTGAAGAGGAAACAAACAAAGAGACAAAACTGAGAACTTTTTTATTTTATCAAGTTTCAAAGAGCTACTACAAACCATGTTGGATTTAGAGGTCCAAATTCATCTATCTATATAGGAGAGAACAGAGGGAAACTAAATATAAAAACTGCTACTGTAGACGAAAGCCTCAAACTAGAAGAACAAAATTTGGTGAGCCAATTGGGATTTGTGTACTGATCATTACCACCAAGTATCATCAAGTTTGGGTGAAAAAATATTTGCTGGTATTTCGGAAACTCGTTATTTCTTAGAAGCTTCTCAACTCATCTCAATGAAAGTACATTTCCACAGTCTGTGCCTAGGGCTATTTGAAGAGGAAACAAACCATAGAGAGAAAACTGAGAACTCCTTCATTTTGTCAAGTTTCAAAGAGCTACTACAAACCATGTTGGATTTAGAGTTCCAAAATCAATTATCTATATAGGAGAGAACAGAGGGAAACCTAAATATAAAAACTGCTACTGTAGACGAACCCTTCAACCTAGAAGAACAAAATTTGGTGAGCCAAGTGGGATTTGTGTACTGATCATTACCAACAAGTATCATCATGATTGGGTAAAAAATATTTGCTGGTATTTCGGAAACTCTTTATTTCTTAGAAGCTTGGCAACCCCTCTCAATGAAAGTGCTTTTCCAAAGTCTGTGCCTAGGGCTACTGGAAGAGGAAACAAACCATAGAGACAAAACTGAGAACTCCTTTATTTTGTCAAGTTTCAAAGAGCTACTATAAACTATGTTGGATTTAGAGTTCCAAATTCATCTATTTATATAGGAGAGAACAGAGGGAAACAAAATATAAAAACAGCTACTGTAGACGAACGCTTCAACCTAGAAGTACAAAATTTGGTGAGCCAAGTGGGATTTGTGTACTGATCATTACCATCAAGAATCATCAAGATTGGGTGAAAAAATTTTTGCTGGTATTTCGAAAAATCGGAATTTCGTAGAAGCTTGGCAACCCCTCTCAATGAAAGTGCTTTTCCACAGTCTGTGCATAGGGCTACTTGAATAGGAAACAAACCACAGAGACAAAACTGAGAACTCCTTTATTTTTTCAAGTTTCAAGGAGATTCTACAAACCATGTTGTATTTAGAGTTCCAAATTCAACTATCTATATATGAGAGAACAGAGGGAAACCTAACTATAAAAACTGCTACTGTTGACGAACGCATCAACCTAGAAGAACAAAATTTGGTCAGCCAAGTGGGATTTGTGTACTGATAATTACCACGAAGTATAATCAAGATTGGGTGAAAAAATATTTGCTGGTATTTCGGAAACTCGTTATTTCTTAGAAGCTTGGCTACCCATCTCAGTGAAAGTGCTTTCCACAGTCTGTGTCTAGGACTACTTGAAGAGGAAACAAACCATAGAGACAAAACTGAGAATTTTTATTTTATCAACTTTCAAAGAGCTGCTACAAACCATGTTGGATTTAGAGTTCCAAATTCCTCTATCTATATAGGAGAGAACAGAGGGAAACTAAATATAAAAACTGCTACTGTAGATGAAAGCTTCAAACTAGAAGAACAAAATTTGGTGAGCCAAGTGGGATTTGTGTACTGATCATTACCACCAAGTATCATCAAGTTTGGGTGAAAAAATATTTGCTGGTATTTCGGAAACTCGTTATTTCTTAGAAGCTTCTCAACCCATCTCAATGAAAGTACATTTCCACAGTCTGTGTCTAGGGCTACTGGAAGAGGAAACAAACCATAGAGACAAAACTGAGAACTCCTTTATTTTGTCACGTTTCAAAGAGCTACTATAAACCATGTTGGATTTAGAGTTCCAAATTCATCTATTTATATAGGAGAGAAGAGGGAAACATAAATATAAAAACTGCTACTGTAGACGAACGCTTCAACCTAGAAGAACAAAATTTGGTGAGCCAAGTGGGATTTGTGTCCTGATCATTTCCACCAAGTATCACCAAGATTGGGTGAAAAAATATTTGCTGCTATTTCGGAAACTCGTTATTTCTTAGAAGCTTCTCAACCCATCTCAATGAAAGTACATTTCCACAGTCTGTGCCTAGGGCTACTTGAAGAGGAAACAAACCATAGAGACAAAACTGAGAACTCCTTCATTTTGTCAAGTTTCAAAGAGCTACTACAAACCATGTTGGATTTAGAGTTCCAAAATCATCTATCTATATATGAGAGAACAGAGGGAAACCTAAATATTTATACTGCTACTGTAGACGAACGCTTCAACCTAGAAGAACAAAATTTGGTGAGCCAAGTGGGATTTGTGTACTGATCATTACCACCAAGTATCATCAAGATTGGGTGAAAAAATATTTGCTGGTATTTCGGAAACTCGTAATTTCTTAGAAGATTGGCAACCCCTCTCAATGAAAGTGCTTTTCCACAGTCAGTACCTAGGGCTACTGGAAGAGGAAACAAACCATAGAGACAAAACTGAGAACTCTTTATTTTTTCAAGTTTCAAAGACCTACTATAAACCATGTTGGATTTAGAGTTCCAAATTCATCTATTTATATAGGAGAGAACAGAGGGAAACCTAAATATAAAAACTGCTACTGTAGACGAACGCTTCAACCTAGAAGTACAAAATTTGGTGAGCCAAGTGGGATTTGTGTCCTGATCATTACCACCAAGTATCATCAAGTTTGGGTGAAAAAATATTTGCTGGTATTTCGGAAACTCGTTATTTCTTAGAAGCTTCTCAACCCATCTCAATGAAAGTACACTTCCACAGTCTGTGCCTAGGGCTACTTGAAGAGGAAACAAACCATAGAGACAAAACTGGGAACTCCTTCATTTTGTCAAGTTTCAAAGAGCTACTACAAACCATGTTGGATTTAGAGTTCCAAATTCATCTATCAATATAGGAGAGAACAGAGGGAAACCTAAATATAAAAACTGCTACTGTAGACGTACGCTTCAACCTAGAAGAACAAAATTTGGTGAGCCAAGTGGGATTTGTGTACTGATCATTACCACCAAGTATCATTAAGATTGGGTGAAAAAATATTTGCTGGTATTTCGGAAACTCGTAATTTCTTAGAAGCATGGCAACGCCTCTCAATGAAAGTGCTTTTCCACAGTCTGTGCCTAAGGCTACTCGAAGAGGAAACAAACCATAGAGACAAAACTGAGAACTTTTTTTATTTTTTCAAGTTTCAAGGAGCTACTACAAACCATGTTGGATTTTGAGTTCCAAATTCATCTATCTATATAGGAGAGAACAGAGGGAAACTAAATATAAAAACTGCTACTGTAGACGAAAGCCTCAAACTAGAAGAACAAAATTTGGTGAGCCAAGTGGGATTTGTGTACTGACCATTACCATCAAGTATCATCAAGATTGGGTGAAAAAATTTTTGCTGGTATTTCGGAAAATCGGAATTTCTTAGAAGCTTGGCAACCCCTCTCAATGAAAGTGCTTTTCCACAGTCTGTGCATAGGGCTACTTGAAGAGGAAACAAACCATAGAGACAAAACTGAGAACTCCTTTATTTTTTCAAGTTTCAAGGAGATACTACAAACCATGTTGTACTTAGAGTTCCAAATTCAACTATCTATATATGAGAGAACAGAGGGAAACCTAACTATAAAACTGCTACTGTAGACGAACGCATCAACCTTGAAGAACAAAATTTGGTGAGCCAAGTGGGATTTGTGTACTGATCATTACCACCAAGTATCAACAAGATTGGGTGAAAAAATATTTGCTGGTATTTCGGAAACTCGTTATTTCTTAGAAGCTTGGCAACACATCTCAGTGAAAGTGCTTTCCACAGTCTGTGCCTAGGACTACTTGAAGAGGAAACAAACCATAGAGACAAAAGTGAGAATTTTTATTTTATCAAGGTTCAAAGAGCTACTACAAACCATGTTGGATTTAGAGTTCCAAATTTATCTATCTATATAGGAGAGAACAGAGGGAAACTAAAAATAAAAACTGCTACTGTATATGAAAGCTTCAAACTAGAAGAACAAAATTTGGTGAGCCAAGTGGGATTTGTGTACTGATCATTACCACCAAGTATCATCAAGTTTGGGTGAAAAAATATTTGCTGGTATTTCGGAAACTCGTTATTTCTTAGAAGCTTCTCAACCCATCTCAATGAATGTACATTTCCACAGTCTGTGCCTAGGGCTACTGGAAGAGGAAACAAACCATAGAGACAAAACTGAGAACTCCTTTATTTTGTCAAGTTTCAAAGAGCTACTATAAACCATGTTGGATTTAGAGTTCCAAATTCATCTATTTATAAAGGAGAGAACAGAGGGAAACCTAAATATAAAAACTGCTACTGTAGACGAACGTTTCAACCTAGAAGTACAAAATTTGGTGAGCCAAGTAGGATTTGTGTACTGATCATTACCACCAAGTATCATCAAGAATGGGTGAAAAAATATTTGGTGGTATTTCGGAAAATCGTAATTTCTTAGAAGCTTGGCATCCCTTAAAATGAAAGTGCTTTTCCACAGTCTGTGCCTAGGGCTACTTGAAGAGGAAACAAACCATAGAGACAAAGCTGAGAACTCCTTTATTTTTTCAAGTTTCAAGGAGCTACTACAAACCATGTTGGATTTAGTGTTCCAAATTCATCTATCTATATATGAGAGAACAGAGGGAAACCTAACTATAAAAACTGCTACTGTAGACGAACGGATCAACCTAGAAGCACAAAATTTGGTGAGCCAAGTGGGATTTGTGTACTGATCATTACCACCAAGTATCATCAAGATTGGGTGAAAAAATATTTGCTGGTATTTCGGAAACTCGTAATTTCTTAGAAGCTTGGCAACCCCTCTCAATGAAAGTGCTTTTCCACAGTCTGTGCCTACGGCTACTTGAAGAGGAAACAAACCATAGAGACAAAACTGAGAACTCCTTTATTTTATCGAGTTTCAAAGAGCTACTACAAACCATGTTGGATTTAGAGTTCCAAATTCATCTATCTATATAGGAGAGAAGAGAGGGAAACCTAAATATAAAAACTGCTACTGTAGACGAAAGCTTCTAACTAGAAGTACAAAATTTGGTGAGCCAAGTGGGATTTGTGTACTGATCATTACCACCAAGTATCATCAAGTTTGGGTGAAAAAATATTTGCTGGTATTTTGGAAACTCGTTATTTCTTAGAAGCTTCTCAACCCATCTCAGTGAAAGTGCTTTCCACAGTCTGTGCCTAGGACTACTTGAAGAGGAAACAAACCATAGAGACAAAACTGAGAACTTTTTTATTTTACCAAGTTGCAAAGAGCTACTACAAACCATGTTGGATTTAGAGTTCCAAATTCATCTATCTATATAGGAGAAAACAGAGGGAAACAAAATATAAAAACTGCTACTGTAGACGAAAGCCTCAAACTAGAAGAACAAAATTTGGTGAACCAAGTGGGATTTGTGTACTGATCATTACCACCAAGTATCATCAAGATTCTGTGAAAAAATATTTGCTGGTATTTCGGAAACTCGTTATTTCTTAGAAGCTTGGCAACCCCTCTCAATGAAAGTGCTTTTCCACAGTCTGTGCCTAGGGCTACTGGAAGAGGAAACAAACCATAGAGACAAAACTCAGAACTCCTTTATTTTGTCAAGTTTCAAAGAGCTACTATAAACTATGTTGGATTTAGTGTTCCAAATTCATCTATTTATATAGGAGAGAACAGAGGGAAACAAAATATAAAAAATGCTACTGTAGACGAACGCTTCAACCTAGAAGTACAAAATTTGGTGAGCCAAGTGGGACTTGTGTACTGATCATTACCATCAAGAATCATCAAGATTGGGTGAAAAAATTTTTGCTGCTATTTCGGAAAATCGGAATTTCGTAGAAGCTTGGCAACCCCTCTCAATGAAAGTGCTTTTCCACAGTCTATGCATAGGGCTACTTGAAGAGGAAAAAAACCATAGAGACAAAACTGAGAACTCCTTTATTTTTTCAAGTTTCAAGGAGATACTACAAACCATGTTGTATTTAGAGTTCCAAATTCAACGATCTATATATGAGAGAACAGATGGAAACCTAACTATAAAAACTGCTACTGTAGACGAACGCATCAACCTAGAAGAACAAAATTTGGTGAGCCAAGTGGGATTTTTGTACTGATCATTACCACCAAGTATCATCAAGATTGGGTGAAAAAATATTTGCTGGTATTTCAGAAACTCGTTATTTCTTAGAAGCTTGGCAACCCATCTCAGTGAAAGTGCTTTCCACAGTCTGTGCCTAGGAATACCTGAAGAGGAAACAAACCATAGAGACAAAACTGAGAATTTTTATTTTATCAAGTTTCAAAGAGCTACTACAAACCATGTTGGATTTAGAGTTCCAAATTCATCTATCTATATAGGAGAGAACAGAGGGAAACTAAATATAAAAACTGCTACTGTAGATGAAAGCTTCAAACTAGAAGAACAAAATTTGGTGAGCCAAGTGGGATTTGTGTACTGATCATTACCACCAAGTATCATCAAGTTTGGGTGAAAAAATATTTGCTGGTATTTCGAAAACTCGTTATTTCTTAGAAGCTTCTCAACCCATCTCAATGAAAGTACATTTCCACAGTCTGTGTCTAGGGCTACTTGAAGAGGAAACAAACCATAGAGACAAAACTGAGAACTCCACATTTTGTCAAGTTTCAAAGAGCTACTACAAACCATGTTGGATTTAGAGTTCCAAAATCATCTATCTATATAGGAGAGAACAGAGGGAAACCTAAATATAAATACTGCTACTGTAGACGAACGCTTCAACCTAGAAGAACAAAATTTGTTGAGCCATGTGGGATTTGTGTACTAATCATTACCACCAAGTATCATCAAGATTGGGTTAAAAAATATTTGCTTGTATTTTGGAAACTCGTAATTTCTTAGAAGATTGGCAACCCCTCTCAATGAAAGTGCTTTTCCACAGTCAGTACCTAGGGCTACTGGAAGAGGAAACAAACCATAGAGACAAAACTGAGAACTTTTTATTTTTTCAAGTTTCAAAGACCTACTATAAACCATGTTGGATTTAGAGTTCCAAATTCATCTATTTATATAGGAGAGAACAGAGGGAAACCTAAATATAAAAACTGCTACTGTAGACGAACGCTTCAACCTAGAAGTACAAAATTTGGTGAGCCAAGTGGGATTTGTGTTCTGATCATTACCACCAAGTATCATCAAGATTGGGTGAAAAAATATTTGCTGGTATTTCGGAAAATCGTAATTTCTTAGAAGCTAGGCAACCCCTCTCAATGAAAGTGCTTTTCCACAGTCTGTGCCTAGGGCTACTTGAAGAGGAAACAAACCATAGAGACAAAACTGAGAACTCCTTTATTTTTTCATGTTTCAAGGAGCTACTACAAACCATGTTGGATTTAGAGTTCCAAATTCATCTATCTATATATGAGAGAACAGAGGGAAACCTAACTATAAAAACTGCTACTGTAGAAGAACGGATCAACCTAGAAGCACAAAATTTGGTGAGCCAAGTGGAATTTGTGTACTGATCATTACCACCAAGTATCATCAAGATTGGGTGAAAAAATATTTGCTGGTATTTCGGAAACTCGTAATTTCTTAGAAGCTTGGCAACCCCTCTCAATGAAAGTGCTTTTCCACAGTCTGTGCCTACGGCTACTTGAAGAGGAAACAAAGCATAGAGACAAAACTGAGAACTCCTTCATTTTGTCAAGTTTCAAAGAGCTACTACAAACCATGTTGGATTTAGAGTTCCAAATTCATCTATCTATATAGGAGAGAACAGAGGGAAACAAAATATAAAAACTGCTACTGTAGACGAACGCTTCAAAGTAGAAGAACAAAATTGGGTGAGCCAAGTGGGATTTGTGTCCTGATCATTACCACCAAGTATCATCAAGTTTGGGTGAAAAAATATTTGCTGGTATTTCGGAAACTCGTTATTTCTTAGAAGCTTCTCAACCCATATCAATGAAAATATATTTCCACAGTCTGTGCCTGGGGCTACTTGAAGAGGAAACAAACCATAGAGACAAATCTGAGAACTCCTTCATCTTGTCAAATTTCAAAGAGCTACTACAAACCATGTTGGATTTAGAGTTCCAAAATCATCTATCTATATAGGAGAGAACAGAGGGAAACCTATATATAAAAACTGCTACTGTAGACGAACGCTTCTACCTAGAAGAACAAAATTTGGTGAGCCAAGTGAGATTTGTGTACTGATCATTAGCAACAAGTGTCATCAAGATTGGGTGAAAAAATATTTGCTGGTATTTCGGAAACTCCTTATTTCTTAGAAGCTTGGCAACCCCTCTCAATGAAAGTGCTTTTCCACAGTGTGTGCCTAGGGCTAATAAGAAGGAAACAATCCATAGAGACAAAACTGAGAAATCCTTTATTTTTTCAAGTTTCAAAGAGCTACTACAAACCATGTTGGATTTAGAGTTCCAAATTCATCTATCTATATATGAGAGAACAGTGAAACCTAAATATATAAACGGCTACTGTAGACAAACGCTTCAACCTAGAAGAACAAAATTTGGTGAGCCAAGTGGGATCTGTGTACTGATCATTACCTCCAAGTATCATCAAGATTGGGTGAAAAAATATTTGCTGGTATATCGGAAACTCTTTATTTCTTAGAAGCTTTGCAACACCTCAATGAAAGTAGTTTTCAACAGTCTGTGCCTAGGGCTACTTGAAGAGGAAACAAACCATAGAGACAAAACTCAGAACTCCTTTATTTTGTCAAGTTTCGAAGAGCTACTACAAACCATGTTGGATTTAGAGTTCCAAATTCATCTATCTATATATGAGAGAACAGAGTGAAACCTAAATATAAAAACTGCTACTGTAGACGAACGCTTCAACCTAGAAGAACAAAATGTGGTGAGCCAAGTGGGATCTGTGTACTGATCATTACCACCAAGTATCATCAAGATTGGGATAAAAAATATTTGCTGGTATTTCGGAAACTCGTTATTTCTTAGAGGCTTGGCAACCCCTCTCAATGAAAGTGCTTTTCCACAGTCTGTGCCTAGGGCGACTTGAAGAGGAAACAAATCATAGAGACAAAACTCAGAACTCCTTTATTTTGTCAAGTTTCAAAGAGCTACTACAAACTATGTTGGATTTAGAGTTCCAAATTCATCTATCTATATATGAGAGAACAGAGTGAAACCTAAATATAAAAACTGCTACTGTAGACGAACGCTTCAACCTAGAAGAACAAATTTGGTGAGCCAAGTGGGATCTGTGTACTGATCATTACCACCAAGTATCATCAAGATTGGGTGAAAAAATATTTTCTGGTATTTCGGAAACTCGTTATTTCTTAGAAGCTTGGCAACCACTCTCAATGAAAGTTCTTTTCCACAGTCTGTGCCTAGGGCTACTTGAAGAGGAAACAAAGCATAGAGACAAAACTCAGAACTCCTTTATTTTGTCACGTTTCAAAGAGCTACTACAATCCATGTTGGATTTAGAGTTCCAAATTCATCTATCTATATAGGAGAGAACAGAGAGAAACCTAAATATAAAAACTGCTACTGCAGACGAACGCTTCAACCTAGAAGAACAAAATTTGGTGAGCCAACTGGGATTTGTGAACTGATCATTACCACCAAGTATCATCAAGATTGGGTGAAAAAATATTTGCTGGTATTTCGGAAAATCGTAATTTCTTAGAAGCTTGGCAACCCCGCTCAGTGAAAGTGCTTTTCCACAGTCTGTGCCTAGGGCTACTTGAAGAGGAAACAAACCATAGAGACAAAACTGAGAACTCCTTTATTTTGTCAAGTTTCAAAGAGCTACTACAAACCATGTTGGATTTAGAGTTCCAAATTCATATATCTATATAGGAGAGAACAGAGTGAAACCTAAATATAAAAACTGCTACTGTAGACGAGCGCTTCAACCTAGAAGAACAAAATTTGGTGAGCCAAGTTGGATTTGTGTACTGATCATTAGCAACAAGTATCATCAAGATTGGGTGAAAAAATATTTGCTGGTATTTTGGAAACTCGTAATTTCTTAGAAGCTTGGCAACCCCTCTCAATGAAAGTGCTTTTCACAGTCGTGCCTAGGGCTACTTGAAGAGAAAACAAACCATAGAGACAAACTGAGAACTCCTTTATTTTGTCAATTTCAAAGAGCTACTACAAATCATGTTGGATTTACAGTTCCAAATTCATCTATCTATATATGAGAGAACAGAGTAAAACCTAAATATAAAAACTGCTACTGTAGACGAACGCTTCAACCTAGAAGAACAAAATTTGGTGAGCCAAGTGGGATTTGTGTACTGATCATTACCACCAAGTATCATCAAGATTGGGTGAAAAAATATTTGCTGGTATTATGGAAACTCGTTATTTCTTAGAAGCTTGGCAACCCATCTCAATGAAAGTGCTTCCACAGTCTGTGCCTAGGGCTACTTGAAGAGGAAACAAACCATAGAGACAAAACTGAGAACTCCATTATTTTGTCAAGTTTCAAAGAGCTACTACAATCCATGTTAGATTTAGAGTTCCAAATTCATCTATCTATATAGGAGAGAACAGAGAGAAACCTAAATAAAAAACTGCTATTGTAGACGAACGCTTCAACCTAGAAGAACAAATTTTGGTGATCCAAGTGGGATTTGTGTACTGATCATTACCACCAAGTATCATCAAGATTGGGTGAAAAAATATTTGCTGGTATTTCGGAAACTTGTAATTTCTTAGAATCTTGTCAAACTCTCTCAATGAAAGTGCTTTTCCACAGTCTGTGCCTAGGGCTACTTGAAGAGGAAACAAACCATAGAGACAAAACTGAGAACTCCTTTATTTTGTCAAGTTTCAAAGAGCTACTACAAACCATGTTGGATTTAGAGTTACAAATTCATATATCTATATAGGAGAGAACAGAGGGAAACCTAAATATAAAAACTTCTACTGTAGGCGAACGCTTCAACCTAGAAGAACACAATTTGGTGAGCCAAGTGGGATTTGTGTGCTGATTATTAGCAACCAGTATCATCAAGATTGGGTGAAAAAATATTTGCTGGTACTTCGGAAACTCGTTATTTCTTAGAAGCTTGGCAAAACGTCTCAATGAAAGTGCTTCTCCAGAGTCTGCACCTAGGGCTACTAGAAGAGGAAACAAACCGTAGAGACAAAACTCAGAACTCCTTTATTTTGTCAAGTTTCAAAGAGCTACTACAATCCATGTTGGATTTAGAGTTCCAAATTCATCTATCTATATAGGAGAGAACAGAGAGAAACCTAAATATAAAAACTGCTACTGTAGACGAACGCTTCAACCTAGAAGAACAAAATTTGGTGAGCCAAGTGGGATCTGTGTACTGATCATTACCACCAAGTATCATCAAGATTGGGTGAAAAAATATTTGCTGGTATTTCGGAAACTCGTTATTTCTTAGAAGCTTGGCAACCCCTCTCAATGAAATTGCTTTTCCACAGTCTGTGCCGAGGACTACTTGAAGAGGAAACAAAGCATAGAGACAAAACTGAGAACTCCTTTATTTTGTCAAGTTTCAAAGAGCTACTACAATCCATGTTGGATTTAGAGTTCCAAATTCTTATATCTATATAGGAGAGAACAGAGGGAAACCTAAATATAAAATCTTCTACTGTAGGCGAACGCTTCAACCTAGAAGAACACAATTTGGTGAGCCAAGTGGGGATTGTGTACTCATCATTAGCAACCAGTATCATCAAGATTGGGTGAAAAAATATTTGCTGGTTCTTGGGGAAATCGTTATTTCTTAGAAGCTTGGCAACCCCTCTCAATGAAAGTGCTTTTCCACAGTCTGTGCCTAGGGCTACTTGAAGAGGAAACAAACCATAGAGACAAAACTCAGAACTCTTTATTTTGTCGAGTTTCAAAGAGCTACTACAAACCATGTTGGATTTAGAGTTCCAAATTCATCTATCTATATATGAGAGAACAGAGTGAAACCTAAATATAAAAACTGCTACTGTAGACGAACGCTTCAACCTAGAAGAACAAAATTTGGTGAGCCAAGTGGGATCTGTGTACTGATCATTAGCAACCAGTATCATCAAGATTGGGTGAAAAAATATTTGCTGGTACTTCGGAAACTCGTTATTTCTTAGAAGCTTGGCAACCCCTCTCAATGAAAGTGCTTTTCCAGAGTCTGCGCCTAGGGCTACTTGAAGAGGAAAAAATCCATAGAGACAAAACTCAGAATTCCTTTATTTTGTCAAGTTTCAAAGAGCTACTACAAACCAAATTGGATTTAGAGTTCCAAATTCATCTATCTATATATGAGAGAACAGAGTGAAACCTAAATATAAAAACGGCTACTGTAGACGAATGCTTCAACCTAGAAGAACAAAATTTGGTGAGCCAAGTGGGATTTGTGTACTGATCATTAGCAACCAGTATCATCAAGATTGGGTGAAAAAATATTTGCTGATATTTCGGAAACTCGTTATTTCTTAGAAGCTTGGCAACCCCTTCAATGAAAGAGGTTTTCCACAGTCTGTGCCTAGGGCTAATTGAAGAGGAAAGAAACCATAGAGACAAAACTCAGAACTCTTTATTTTGTCACGTTTCAAAGAGCTACTACAAACCATGTTGGATTTAGTGTTCCAAATTCATCTATCTATATATGAGAGAACAGAGTGAAACCTAAATATAAAAACTGATACTGTAGACGAACGCTTCAACCTAGAAGAACAAAATTTGGTGAGCCAAGTGGGATCTGTGTCCTGATCATTACCACCAAGTATCATCAAGATTGGTTGAAAAAATATTTGCTGGTATTTCGGAAACTCCTTATTTCTTAGAAGCTTGGCAACCCCTCTCAATGAAAGTGCTTTTCCACAGTGTGTGCCTAGTGCTAATTGAAGAGGAAACAATCCATAGAGACAAAACTGAGAACTCCTTTATTTTGTCAAGTTTCAAAGAGCTACTACAAACCATGTTGGATTTAGAGTTCCAAATTCATATATCTATATAGGAGAGAACAGAGGGAAACCTAAAGATAAAAACTGCTACTGTAGACGAACGCTTCCACCTAGACGAACAATATTTGGTGAGCCAAGTGGGATTTGTGTACTGATCATTACCACCAAGTATCATCAAGATTGGGTGAAAAAATATTTGCTGGTATTTCGGAAACTTGTAATTTTTTAGAAGCTTGCCAAACTCTCTCAATGAAAGTGCTTTTCCACAGTCTGAGCCTAGGGCTACTTGAAGAGGAAACAAACCATAGAGACAAAACTGAGAACTCCTTTATTTTGTCAAGTTTCAAAGAGCTACTACAAACCATGTTGGATTTAGAGTTACAAATTCATATATCTATATAGGAGAGAACAGAGAGAAACCTAAATATAAAAACTTCTACTGTAGGCGAACGCTTCAACCTAGAAGAACACAATTTGGTGAGCCAAGTGGGATTTGTGTACTGATCATTAGCAACCAGTATCATCAAGATTGGGTGAAAAAATATTTGCTGGTACTTCGGAAAATCGTTATTTCTTAGAAGATTGGCAACCCCTCTCAATGACAGTGCTTTTCCAGAGTCTGTGCCTAGGGCTACTTGAAGAGGAAACAAACCATAGATACAAAACTCAGAACTCCTTTATTTTGTCAAGTTTCAAAGAGCTACTACAATCCATGTTGGATTTAGAGTTCCAAATTCATCTATCTATATAGGAGAGAACAGAGAGAAACCTAAATATAAAAACTGCTACTGTAGACGAACGCTTCAACCTAGAAGAACAAAATTTGGTGAGCCAAGTGGGATCTGTGTACTGATCATTACCACCAAGTATCATCAAGATTGGGTGAAAAAATATTGCTGGTATTTCAGAAACTCGTTATTTCTTAGAAGCTTGGCAACCCCTCTCAATGAAAGTGCTTTTCCACAGTCTGTGTCTAGGGCTACTTGAAGAGGAAACAAACCATAGAGACAAAACTGAGAACTCCTTTATTTTGTCAAGTTTCAAAGAGCTACTACAATCCATGTTGGATTTAGAGTTCCAAATTCATCTATCTATATAGGAGAGAACAGAGAGAAACCTAAATATAAAAACTGCTACTGTAGACGAACGCTTCAACCTACAAGAACAAAATTTGGTGATCCAAGTGGGATCTGTGTACTGATCATTACCACCAAGTATCATCAAGTTTGGGTGAAAAAATATTTGCTGGTATTTCGGAAACTTGTAAATTCTTAGAAGCTTGGCAAACTCTCTCAATGAAAGTGCTTTTCCACAGTCTGTGCCTAGGGCTACTTGAAGAGGAAACAAACCATAGAGACAAAACAGAGAACTCCTTTATTTTGTCAAGTTTCAAAGAGCTACTACAAACAATGTTGGATTTAGAGTTACAAATTCATATATCTATATAGGAGAGAACAGAGGGAAACCTAAATATAAAAACTTCTACTGTAGGCGAACGCTTCAACCTAGAAGAACACAATTTGGTGAGCCTAGTGGGATTTGTGTACTGATCATTAGCAACCAGTATCATCAAGATTGGAAGAAAAAATATTTGCTGGTACTTCGGAAACTCGTTATTTCTTAGAAGCTTGGCAACCCCTCTCAATGAAAGTGCTTTTCCAGAGTCTGCGCCTAGGGCTACTTGAAGAGGAAACAAACCATAGAGAAAAAAAACTCAGAACTCCTTTATTTTGTCAAGTTTCAAAGAGCTACTACAAACCATGTTGGATTTAGAGTTCCAAATTCATCTATCAATATATGAGAGAACAGAGTGAAACCTAAATATAAAAACGACTACTGTAGACGAACGCTTCAACCTAGAAGAACAAAATTTGGTGAGCGAAGTGGGATCTGTGTACTGATCATTACCACCAAGTATCATCAAGTTTGGGTCAAAAAATATTTGCTGGTATTTCAGAAACTCGTTATTTCTTAGAAGCTTGGCAACGCCTCTCAATGAAAGTGCTTTTCCACAGTCTATGCCTAGGGCTACTTGAAGAGGAAACAAACCATAGAGACAAAACTCAGAACTCCTTTATTTTGTCAAGTTTCAAAGAGCTACTACAAACCATGTTGGATTTAGAGTTCCAAATTCATCTATCTATATAGGAGAGAACAGAGAGATACCTAAATATTAAAACTGCTACTGTAGACGAACGCTTCAACCTAGAAGAACAAAATTTGGTGAGCCAAGTGGGATCTGTGTACTGATCATTGCCACCAAGTATCATCAAGATTGGGTGAAAAAATATTTGCTGGTACTTCGGAAACTCGTTATTTCTTAGAAGCTGGGCAACCCCTCTCAATGAAAGTGCTTTTCCACAGTCTGCGCCTAGGGCTACTTGAAGAGGAAACAAACCATAGAGACAAAACTCAGAACTCCTTTATTTTGTCAAGTTTCAAAGAGCTACTACAAACCATGTTGGATTTAGAGTTCCAAATTCATCTATCTATATATGAGAGAACAGAGTGAAACCTAAATATAAAAACTGCTACTGTAGACGAACGCTTCAGCCTAGAAGAACAAAATTTGGTGAGCCAAGTGGGATCTGTGTACTGATCATTACCACCAAGTATCATCAAGATTGGGTGAAAAAATAGTTGCTGGTATTTCGGAAACTCGTTATTTCTTAGAAGCTTGGCAACCCCTCTCAATGAAAGTGCTTTTCCACAGTCTGTGCCTAGGGCTACTTGAAGAGGAAACAAACCATAGAGACAAAACTGAGAACTCCTTTATTTTGTCAAGTTTCAAAGAGCTACTACAATCCATGTTGGATTTAGAGTTCCAAATTCATCTATCTATATAGGAGAGAACAGAGAGAAACCGAAATATAAAAACTGCTACTGTAGACGAACGCTTCATCCTAGAAGAACAAAATTTGGTGATCCAAGTGGGATCTGTGTACTGATCATTACCACCAAGTATCATCAAGATTGGGTGAAAAAATATTTGCTGGTATTTCGGAAACTTGTAAATTCTTAGAAGCTTGGCAAACTCTCTCAATGAAAGTGCTTTTCCACAGTCTGTGCCTAGGGCTACTTGAAGAGGAAACAAACCATAGAGACAAAACAGAGAACTCCTTTATTTTGTCAAGTTTCAAAGAGCTACTACAAACCATGTTGGATTTAGAGTTACAAATTCATATATCTATATAGGAGAGAACAGAGGGAAACCTAAATATAAAAACTTCTACTGTAGGCGAACGCTTCAACCTAGAAGAACACAATTTGGTGAGCCTAGTGGGATTTGTGTACTGATCATTAGCAACCAGTATCATCAAGATTGGAAGAAAAAATATTTGCTGGTACTTCGGAAACTCGTTATTTCTTAGAAGCTTGGCAACCCCTCTCAATGAAAGTGCTTTTCCAGAGTCTGCGCCTAGGGCTACTTGAAGAGGAAACAAACCATAGAGAAAAAAAACTCAGAACTCCTTTATTTTGTCAAGTTTCAAAGAGCTACTACAAACCATGTTGGATTTAGAGTTCCAAATTCATCTATCTATATAGGAGAGAACAGAGTGAAACCTAAATATAAAAACGACTACTGTAGACGAACGCTTCAACCTAGAAGAACAAAATTTGGTGAGCGAAGTGGGATCTGTGTACTGATCATTACCACCAAGTATCATCAAGTTTGGGTCAAAAAATATTTGCTGGTATTTCAGAAACTCGTTATTTCTTAGAAGCTTGGCAACGCCTCTCAATGAAAGTGCTTTTCCACAGTCTATGCCTAGGGCTACTTGAAGAGGAAACAAACCATAGAGACAAAACTCAGAACTCCTTTATTTTGTCAAGTTTCAAAGAGCTACTACAAACCATGTTGGATTTAGAGTTCCAAATTCATCTATCTATATAGGAGAGAACAGAGAGATACCTAAATATTAAAACTGCTACTGTAGACGAACGCTTCAACCTAGAAGAACAAAATTTGGTGAGCCAAGTGGGATCTGTGTACTGATCATTGCCACCAAGTATCAACAAGATTGGGTGAAAAAATATTTGCTGGTACTTCGGAAACTCGTTATTTCTTAGAAGCTGGGCAACCCCTCTCAATGAAAGTGCTTTTCCACAGTCTGCGCCTAGGGCTACTTGAAGAGGAAACAAACCATAGAGACAAAACTCAGAACTCCTTTATTTTGTCAAGTTTCAAAGAGCTACTACAAACCATGTTGGATTTAGAGTTCCAAATTCATCTATCTATATATGAGAGAACAGAGTGAAACCTAAATATAAAAACTGCTACTGTAGACGAACGCTTCAGCCTAGAAGAACAAAATTTGGTGAGCCAAGTGGGATCTGTGTACTGATCATTACCACCAAGTATCATCAAGATTGGGTGAAAAAATAGTTGCTGGTATTTCGGAAACTCGTTATTTCTTAGAAGCTTGGCAACCCCTCTCAATGAAAGTGCTTTTCCACAGTCTGTGCCTAGGGCTACTTGAAGAGGAAACAAACCATAGAGACAAAACTGAGAACTCCTTTATTTTGTCAAGTTTCAAAGAGCTACTACAATCCATGTTGGATTTAGAGTTCCAAATTCATCTATCTATATAGGAGAGAACAGAGAGAAACCGAAATATAAAAACTGCTACTGTAGACGAACGCTTCATCCTAGAAGAACAAAATTTGGTGATCCAAGTGTTATCTGTGTACTGATCATTACCACCAAGTATCATCAAGATTGGGTGAAAAAATATTTGCTGGTATTTCGGAAACTTGTAAATTCTTAGAAGCTTGGCAAATTCTCTCAATGAAAGTGCTTTTCCACAGTCTGTGCCTAGGGCTACTTGAAGAGGAAACAAACCATAGAGACAAAACAGAGAACTCCTTTATTTTGTCAAGTTTCAAAGAGCTACTACAAACCATGTTGGATTTAGAGTTCCAAATTCATCTATCTATATATGAGAGAACAGAGTGAAACCTAAATATAAAAGCGGCTACTGTAGACGAACGCTTCAACCTAGAAGAAAAAAATTTGGTGAGCCAAGTGGGATTTGTGTACTGATCATTAGCAACCAGTATCATCAAGATTGGGTGAAAAAATATTTGCTGGTACTTCGGAAACTCGTTATTTCTTAGAAGCTTGGCAACCCCTCTCAATGAAAGTGCTTTTCCAGAGTCTGCGCCTAGGGCTACTTGAAGAGGAAACAAACCATAGAGACAAAACTGAGAACTCCTTTATTTTGTCAAGTTTCAATGAGCTACTATAAACCATGTTGGATTTAGAGTTACAAATTCATATATCTATATAGGAGAGAAAAGAGGGAAACCTAAATATAAAAACTTCTACTGTAGGCGAACGCTTCAACCTAGAAGAACACAATTTGGTGAGCCAAGTGGGATTTGTGTACTGATCATTAGCAACCAGTATCATCAAGATTGGGTGAAAAAATATTTGCTGGTACTTCGGAAACTCGTTATTTCTTAGAAGCTTGGCAACCCCTCTCAATGAAAGTGCTTTTCCAGAGTCTGCGCCTAGGGCTACTTGAAGAGGAAACAAACCATAGAGAAAACTCAGAACTCCTTTATTTTGTCAAGTTTCAAAGAGCTACTACAATCCATGTTGGATTTAGAGTTCCAAATTCATCTATCTATATAGGAGAGAACAGAGCAAAACCTAAATATAAAAACTGCTACTGTAGACGAACGCTTCAACCTAGAAGAACAAAATTTGGTGAGCCAAGTGGGATCTGTGTACTGATCATTACCACCAAGTATCATCAAGATTGGGTGAAAAAATATTTGCTGGTATTTCGGAAACTCGTTATTTCTTAGAAGCTTGGCAACCCCTCTCAATGAAAGTGCTTTTCCACAGTCTGTGCCTAGGGCTACTTGAAGAGGAAAAAAACCATAGAGACAAAACTGAGAACTCCTTTATTTTGTCAAGTTTCAAAGAGCTACTACAATCCATGTTGGATTTAGAGTTCCAAATTCATCTATCTATATAGGAGAGAACAGAGAGAAACATAAATATAAAAAACTGCTACTGTAGACGAACGCTTCAACCTAGAAGAACAAAATTTGGTGAGCCAAGTGGGATTTGTGTACTGATCATTACCACCAAGTATCATCAAGATTGGGTGAAAAAATATTTGCTGGTATTATGGAAACTCGTTATTTCTTAGAAGCTTGGCAACCCCTCTCAATGAAATTGATTTTCCACAGTCTGTGCCTAGGGCTATTTGAAGAGGAAACAAACCAAAGAGACAAAACTGAGAACTCCTTTATTTTCTCAAGTTTCAAAGAGCTACTACAAACCATGTTGGATTTAGAGTTCCAAATTCATGTATCTATATAGGAGAGAACAGAGCTAAACCTAAATATAAAAACTTCTACTGTAGGCGAACGCTTCAACCTAGAAGAACAAAATTTGGTGAGCCAAGTGGGATCTGTGTACTGATCATTACCACCAAGTATCATCAAGATTGGGTGAAAAAATATTTGCTGCTATTTCGAAAACTCGTTATTTCTTAAAAGCTTGGCAACCCCTCTCAATGAAAGTGCTTTTCCACAGTCTGTGCCTAGGGTTACTTGAAGAGGAAACAAACCATAGAGATAAAACTGAGAACTCCTTTATTTTGTCAAGTTTCAAAGAGCTACTACAATCCATGTTGGATTTAGAGTTCCAAATTCATCTATCTATATAGGAGAGAACAGAGAGAAACCTAAATATAAAAACTGCTACTGTAGACGAACGCTTCAACCTAGAAGAACAAAATTTGGTGAGCCAAGTGGGATTTGTGTACTGATCGTTACCACCAAGTATCATCAAGATTGGGTGAAAAAATATTTGCTGGTATTTCGGAAACTTGTAATTTCCTAGAAGCTTGGCAAACTCTCTCAATGAAAGTGCTTTTCCACAGTCTGTGCCTAGGGCTACTTGAAGAGGAAACAAACCATAGAGACAAAACAGAGAACTCCTTTATTTTGTCAACTTTCAAAGAGCTACTACAAACCATGTTGGATTTAGAGTTACAAATTCATATATCTATATAGGAGAGAACAGAGGGAAACCTAAATATAAAAACTTCTACTGTAGGCGAACGCTTCAACCTAGAAGAACACAATTTGGTGAGCCAAGTGGGATTTGTGTACTGATCATTAGTAACCAGTATCATCAAGATTGGGTGAAAAAATATTTGCTGGTACTTCGGAAACTCGTTATTTCTTAGAAGCTTGGCAACCCCTCTCAATGAAAGTGCTTTTCCAGAGTCTGCGCCTAGGGCTACTTGAAGAGGAAACAAACCATAGAGAAAAAAACTTAAAACTCCTTTATTTTGTCAAGTTTCAAAGAGCTACTACAAACCATGTTGGATTTAGAGTTCCAAATTCATCTATCAATATATGAGAGAACAGAGTGAAACCTAAATATAAAAACGACTACTGTAGACGAACGCTTCAACCTAGAAGAACAAAATTTGGTGAGCCAAGTGGGATCTGTGTACTGATCATTACCACCAAGTATCATCAAGTTTGGGTGAAAAAATATTTGCTGGTATTTCAGAAACTCGTTATTTCTTAGAAGCTTGGCAACGCCTCTCAATGAAAGTGGTTTTCCACAGTCTATGCCTAGGGCTACTTGAAGAGGAAACAAACCATAGAGACAAAACTGAGAACTCCTTTATTTTATCAAGTTTCAAACAGCTACTACAAACCATGTTGGATTTAGAGTTCCAAATTCATCTATCTATATAGGAGAGAACAGAGAGATACCTAAATATAAAAACTGCTACTGTAGACGAACGCTTCAACCTAGAAGAACAAAATTTGGTGAGCCAAGTGGGATTTGTGTACTGATCATTAGCAACAAGTATCATGAAGATTGGGTGAAAAAATATTTGCTGGTACTTCGGAAACTCATTATTTCTTAGAAGCTTGGCAACCCCTCTCAATGAAAGTGCTTTTCCACAGTCTGCGCCTAGGGCTACTTGAAGAGGAAACAAACCATAGAGAAAAAACTCAGAACTCCTTTATTTTGTCGAGTTTCAAAGAGCTACTACAAACCATGTTTGATTTAGAGTTCCAAATTCATCTATCTATATATGAGAGAACAGAGTGAAACCTAAATATTAAAGCGGCTACTGTAGACGAACGCTTCAACCTAGAAGAAAAAAATTTGGTGAGCCAAGTGGGATTTGTGTACTGATCATTAGCAACCAGTATCATCAAGATTGGGTGAAAAAATATTTGCTGGAATTATGGAAACTCGTTATTTCTTAGAAGCTTGGCAACCCATCTCAATGAAAGTGCTTCCACAGTCTGTGCCTAGGGCTACTTGAAGAGGATACAAACCATAGAGACAAAACTGAGAACTCCTTTATTTTTTCAAGTTTCAAAGAACTACTACAATCCATGTTGGATTTAGAGTTCCAAATTCATCTACCTATATAGGAGAGAACAGAGAAACCTAAATATAAAAACTCCTACTGTAGACGAACGCTTCAACCTAGAAGAACAAAATTTGGTGAGCCAAGTGGGATTTGTGTACTGATCATTACCACCAAGTATCATCAAGATTGGGTGAAAAAATATTTGCTGGTATTTCGGAAACTTGTAATTTCTTAGAAGCTTGGCAAACTCTCTCAATGAATGTGCTTTTCCACAGTCTGTGCCTAGGGCTACTTGAAGAGGAAACAAACCATAGAGACAAAACTGAGAACTCCTTTATTTTGTCAAGTTTCAAAGAGCTACTACAATCCATGTTGGATTTAGAGTTCCAAATTCATCTATCTATATAGGAGAGAACAGAGAGAAACATAAATATAAAAACTGCTACTGTAGACGAACGCTTCAACCTAGAAGAACAAAATTTGGTGAGCCAAGTGGGATTTGTGTACTGATCATTACCACCAAGTATCATCAAGATTGGGTGAAAAAATATTTGCTGGTATTTCGGAAACTTGTAATTTCTTAGAAGCTTGGCAAACTCTCTCAATGAAAGTGCTTTTCCACAGTCTGTGCCTAGGGCTACTTGAAGAGGAAACAAAACATAGAGACAAAACTGAGAACTCCTTTATTTTGTCAAGTTTCAAAGAGCTACTACAAACCATGTTGGATTTAGAGTTACAAATTCATATATCTATAAGAGAGAACAGAGGGAAACCTAAATATAAAAACATCTACTGTAGGCGAACGCTTCAACCTAGAAGAACAAAATTTAGTGATCCAAGTGGGATCAGTGTACTGATCATTACCACCAAGTATCATCAAGATTGGGTGAAAAAATATTTGCTGGTACTTCGGAAACTTGTAATTTCTTAGAAGCTTGGCAAACTCTCTCAATGAAAGTGCTTTTCCACAGTCTGTGCCTAGGGCTACTTGAAGAGGAAACAAACCATAGAGACAAAACAGAGAACTCCTTTATTTTGTCAAGTTTCAAAGAGCTACTACAAACCATGTGATTTAGAGTTACAAATTCATATATCTATATAGGAGAGAACAGAGGGAAACCTAAATATAAAAACTTCTACTGTAGGCGAACGCTTCAACCTAGAAGAACACAATTTTTTGAGCCAAGTGGGATTTGTGTACTGATCATTACCACCAAGTATCATCAAGATTGGGTGAAAAAATATTTGCTGATATTTTGGAAACTCGTTATTTCTTAGAAGATTTGCAACCCCTCTCAATGAAAGTGGTTTTCCACAGTCTGTGCCTAGGGCTACTTGAAGAGGAAACACACCATAGAGACAAAACTCAGAACTCTTTATTTTGTCAAGTTTCAAAGAGCTACTACAAACCATGTTGGATTTAGAGTTCCAAACTCATCTATCTATATATGAGAGAACAGAGTGAAACCTAAATATAAAAACTGCTACTGTAGACGAACGCTTCAACCTAGAAGAACAAAATTTGGTGAGCCAAGTGGGATTAGTGTACTGATCATTACCACCAAGTATCATCAAGATTGGGTGAAAAAATATTTGCTGGTATTTCGGAAACTTGTAATTTCTTAGAAGCTTGGCAAACTCTCTCAATGAAAGTGCTTTTCCACAGTCTGTGCCTAGGGCTACTTGAAGAGGAAACAAACCATAGAGACAAAACTGAGAACTCCTTTATTTTGCCAAGTTTCAAAGGGCTACTACAAACCATGTTGGATTTAGAGTTCCAAATTCATATATCTATATAGGAGAGAACAGAGGGAAACCTAAATATAAAAACTGCTACTGTAGGCGAACGCTTCAACCTAGCAGAACACAATTTTGTAAGCCAAGTGAGATTTGTGTACTGATCATTAGCAACAAGTATCATCCAGCTTGGGTTAAAAAATATTTGCTGGTACTTCGGAAACTCGTTATTTCTTAGAAGCTTGGCAAACTCTCTCAATGAAAGTGCTTTTCCACAGTGTGTGCCTAGTGCTAATTGAAAAGGAAACAATCCATAGAGACAAAACTCAGAACTCCTTTATTTTGTCAAGTTTCAAAGAGCTACTACAAACCATGTTGGATTTAGAGTTCCAAATTCATCTATCTATATATGGGAGAACAGAGTGAAACATAAATATAAAAACGGCTACTGTAGACGAACGCTTCAACCTAGAAGAACAATATTTGGTGAGCCACGTGGGTACTGTGTACTGATCATTACCACCAAGTATCATCAAGATTGGGTGAAAAAATATTTGCTGATATTTCGGAAACCCGTTATTTCTTAGAAGCTTGGCAACCCCTCTCAATGAAAGTGTTTTTCCACAGTCTGTGCCTAGGGCTACTTGAAGAGGAAACAAACCATAGAAACAAAACTCAGAACTCTTTATTTTTCAAGTTTCAAAGAGCTACTACCAACCATGTTGGATTTAGAGTTCCAAATTCATCTATCTATATATGAGAGAACAGAGTGAAACCTAAATATAAAAACTGCTACTGTAGACGAACGCTTCAAACTAGAAGAACAAAATATGGTGAGCAAAGTGGGATCTGTGTACTGATCATTCCCACAAAGTATCATCAAGATTGGTTGAAAAAATATTTGCTGGTATTTCGGAAACTCGTTATTTCTTCGAACCTTGGCAACCCCTCTCAATGAAAGTGCTTTTCCACAGTCTGTGCCTAGGGCTATTTGAAGAGGAAACAAACCATAGAGACAAAACTGAGAACTCCTTTATTTTGTCAAGTTTCAAAGAGCTACTACAAACCATGTTGGATTTAGAGTTCCAAATTCATCTATCTATATATGAGAGAACAGAGTGAAACCTAAATATAAAAACTGCTACTGTAGATGAACGCTTCAACCTACAAGAACACAATTTGGTGAGCCAAGTGGGATTTGTGTACTGATCATTAGCAACCAGTATCATCAAGATTGGGTGAAAAAATATTTGCTGGTATTTTGGAAACTCGTTATTTCCTAGAAGCTTGGCAATCCCTCTCAATGAAAGTGCTTTTCCAGAGTCTGTGCCTAGGGCTACTTGAAGAGGAAACAAACCATAGAGACAAAACTCAGAACTCCTTTATTTTGTCAAGTTTCAAAGAGCTACTACATTCCATGTTGGATTTAGAGTTCCAAATTCATCTATCTATATAGGAGAGAACAGAGAGAATCCTAAATATAAAAACTGCTACTGTAGACGAACGCTTCAACCTAGAAGAACAAAATTTGGTGAGCCAAGTGGGATCTGTGTACTGATCATTACCACCAAGTATCATCAAGATTGGGTGAAAAAATATTTGCTGGTATTTCGGAAACTTGTAATTTCTTAGAAGCTTGGCAAACTCTCTCAATGAAAGTGCTTTTCCACAGTCTGTGCCTAGGGCTACTTGAAGAGGAAACAAACCATAGAGACAAAACAGAGAACTCCTTTATTTTGTCAAGTTTCAAAGAGTTACTACAAACCATGTTGGATTTAGAGTTACAAATTCATATATCTATATAAAAGAGAACATAGGGAAACCTAAATATAAAAACTTCTACTGTAGGCGAACGCTTCAACCTAGAAGAACACAATTTGGTGAGCCAAGTGGGATTTGTGTACTGATCATTAGCAACCAGTATCATCAAGATTGGGTGAAAAAATATTTGCTGGTACTTGGGAAACTCGTTATTTCTTAGAAGCTTGGCAACCCCTCTCAATGAAAGTGCTTTTCCAGAGTCTGCGCCTAGGGCTGCTTGAAGAGGAAACAGACCATAGAGAAAAAAACTCAGAACTCCTTTATTTTGTCAAGTTTCTAAGAGCTACTACAAACCATGTTGGATTTAGAGTTCCAAATTCATCTATCTATATATGAGAGAACAGAGTGAAACCTAAATATAAAAACGGCTACTGTAGACGAACGCTTCAACCTAGAAGAACAAAATTTGGTGAGCCAAGTGGGTACTGTGTACTGATCATTACCACCAAGTATCATCAAGATTGGGTGAAAAAATATTTGCTGATATTTCGGAAACTCGTTATTTCTTAGAAGATTTGCAACCCCTCTCAATGAAAGTGGTTTTCCACAGTCTGTGCCTAGGGCTACTTGAAGAGGAAACACACCATAGAGACAAAACTCAGAACTCTTTATTTTGTCAAGTTTCAAAGAGCTACTACAAACCATGTTGGATTTAGAGTTCCAAACTCATCTATCTATATATGAGAGAACAGAGTGAAACCTAAATATAAAAACTGCTACTGTAGACGAACGCTTCAACCTAGAAGAACAAAATTTGGTGAGCCAAGTGGGATTTGTGTACTGATCATTACCACCAAGTATCATCAAGATTGGGTGAAAAAATATTTGCTGGTATTTAGGAAACTTGTAATTTCTTAGAAGCTTGGCAAACTCTCTCAATGAAAGTGCTTTTCCACAGTCTGTGCCTAGGGCTACTTGAAGAGGAAACAAACCATAGAGACAAAACTGAGAACTCCTTAATTTGCCAAGTTTCAAAGGGCTACTACAAACCATGTTGGATTTAGAGTTCCAAATTCATATATCTATATAGGAGAGAACAGAGGGAAACCTAAATATAAAAACTGCTACTGTAGGCGAACGCTTCAACCTAGCAGAACACAATTTTGTGAGCCAAGTGGGATTTGTGTACTGATCATTAGCAACAAGTATCATCAAGCTTGGGTTAAAAAATATTTGCTGGTACTGCGGAAACTCGTTATTTCTTAGAACCTTGGCAAACTCTCTCAATGAAAGTGCTTTTCCACAGTGTGTGCCTAGTGCTACTTGAAGAGGAAACAAACCATAGAGACAAAACTCAGAA
Organism: Callospermophilus lateralis; assembly: GCF_048772815.1. NCBI lineage: Eukaryota > Metazoa > Chordata > Mammalia > Rodentia > Sciuridae > Callospermophilus > Callospermophilus lateralis. The sequence continues at coordinate 45,729 of NW_027516345.1, forward strand.
CTCTTTATTTTGTCAAGTTTCAAAGAGCTACTACAAACCATGTTGGATTTAGAGTTCCAAATTCATCTATCTATATATGAGAGGACAGAGTGAAACCTAAATATAAAAATGGCTACTGTAGACGAACGCTTCAACCTAGAAGAACAAAATTTGGTGAGCCAAGTGGGTACTGTGTACTGATCATTACCACCAAGTATCATCAAGATTGGGTGAAAAAATATTTGCTGATATTTCGGAAACTCGTTATTTCTTAGAAGATTTGCAACCCCTCTCAATAAAAGTGGTTTTCCACAGTCTGTGCCTAGGGCTACTTGAAGAGGAAACACACCATAGAGACAAAACTCAGAACTCTTTATTTTGTCAAGTTTCAAAGAGCTACTACAAACCATGTTGGATTTAGAGTTCCAAACTCATCTATCTATATATGAGAGAACAGAGTGAAACCTAAATATAAAAACTGCTACTGTAGACGAACGCTTCAACCTAGAAGAACAAAATTTGGTGAGCCAAGTGGGATTTGTGTACTGATCATTACCACCAAGTATCATCAAGATTGGGTGAAAAAATATTTGCTGGTATTTCGGAAACTTGTAATTTCTTAGAAGCTTGGCAAACTCTCTCAATGAAAGTGCTTTTCCACAGTCTGTGCCTAGGGCTACTTGAAGAGGAAACAAACCATAGAGACAAAACTGAGAACTCCTTTATTTTGCCAAGTTTCAAAGGGCTACTACAAACCATGTTGGATTTAGAGTTCCAAATTCATATATCTATATAGGAGAGAACAGAGGGAAACCTAAATATAAAAACTGCTACTGTAGGCGAACGCTTCAACCTAGCAGAACACAATTTTGTGAGCCAAGTGGGATTTGTGTACTGATCATTAGCAACAAGTATCATCAAGCTTGGGTTAAAAAATATTTGCTGGTACTTCGGAAACTCGTTATTTCTTAGAAGCTTGGCAAACTCTCTCAATGAAAGTGCTTTTCCACAGTGTGTGCCTAGTGCTAATTGAAGAGGAAACAAACCATAGAGACAAAACTCAGAACTCTTTATTTTGTCAAGTTTCAAAGAGCTACTACAAACCATGTTGGATTTAGAGTTCCAAATTCATCTATCTATATATGAGAGAACAGAGTGAAACCTAAATATAAAAACGGCTACTGTAGACGAACGCTTCAACCTAGAAGAACAAAATTTGGTGAGCCAAGTGGGTACTGTGTACTGATCATTACCACCAAGTATCATCAAGATTGGGTGAAAAAATATTTGCTGATATTTCGGAAACTCGTTATTTCTTAGAAGATTTGCAACCCCTCTCAATGAAAGTGGTTTTCCACAGTCTGTGCCTAGGGCTACTTGAAGAGGAAACACACCATAGAGACAAAACTCAGAACTCTTTATTTTGTCAAGTTTCAAAGAGCTACTACAAACCATGTTGGATTTAAAGTTCCAAACTCATCTATCTATATATGAGAGAACAGAGTGAAACCTAAATATAAAAACTGCTACTGTAGACGAACGCTTCAACCTAGAAGAACAAAATTTGGTGAGCCAAGTGGGATTTGTGTACTGATCATTACCACCAAGTATCATCAAGATTATGTGAAAAAATATTTGCTGGTATTTCGGAAACTTGTAATTTCTTAGAAGCTTGGCAAACTCTCTCAATGAAAGTGCTTTTCCACAGTCTGTGCCTAGGGCTACTTGAAGAGGAAACAAACCATAGAGACAAAACTGAGGACTCCTTTATTTTGCCAAGTTTCAAAGGGCTACTACAAACCATGTTGGATTTAGAGTTCCAAATTCATATATCTATATAGGAGAGAACAGAGGGAAACCTAAATATAAAAACTGCTACTGTAGGCGAACGCTTCAACCTAGCAGAACACAATTTTGTGAGCCAAGTGGGATTTGTGTACTGATCATTAGCAACAAGTATCATCAAGCTTGGGTTAAAAAATATTTGCTGGTACTTCGGAAACTCGTTATTTCTTAGAAGCTTGGCAAACTCTCTCAATGAAAGTGCTTTTCCAAGTGTGTGCCTAGTGCTAATTGAAGAGGAAACAATCCATAGAGACAAAAGTCAGAACTCCTTTATTTTGTCAAGTTTCAAAGAGCTACTACAAACCATGTTGGATTTAGAGTTCCAAATTCATCTATCTATATATGGGAGAACAGAGAGAAACCTAAATATAAAAACGGCTACTGTAGACGAACGCTTCAACCTAGAAGAACAAAATTTGGTGAGCCACGTGGGTACTGTATACTGATCATTACCACCAAGTATCATCAAGATTGGGTGAAAAAATATTTGCTGATATTTCGTAAACTCGTTATTTCTTAGAAGCTTGGCAACCCCTCTCAATGAAAGTGTTTTTCCACAGTCTGTGCCTAGGGCGACTTGAAGAGGAAACAAACCATAGAAACAAAACTCAGAACTCTTTATTTTTCAAGTTTCAAAGAGCTACTACCAACCATGTTGGATTTAGAGTTCCAAATTCATCTATCTATATATGAGAGAACAGAGTGAAACCTAAATATAAAAACTGCTACTGTAGACGAACGCTTCAACCTAGAAGAACAAAATATGGTGAGCAAAGTGGGATCTGTTTACTGATCATTCCCACAAAGTATCATCAAGATTGGGTGAAAAAATATTTGCTGGTATTTCGGAAACATGTTATTTCTTAGAAGCTTGGCAATCACTCTCAATGAAAGTGCTTTTCCACAGTCTGTGCCTAGGGCTACTTGAAGAGGAAACAAACCATAGAGACAAAACAGAGAACTCCTTTATTTTGTCAAGTTTCAAAGAGCTACTACAAACCATGTTGGATTTAGAGTTACAAATTCATATATCTATATAAAAGAGAACATAGGGAAACCTAAATATAAAAACTTCTACTGTAGACGAACGCTTCAACCTAGAAGAACAAAATATGGTGAGCAAAGTGGGATCTGTTTACTGATCATTCCCACAAAGTATCATCAAGATTGGGTGAAAAAATATTTGCTGGTACTTGGGAAACTCGTTATTTCTTAGAAGCTTGGCAACCCCTCTCAATGAAAGTGCTTTTCCAGAGTCTGCGCCTAGGGCTGCTTGAAGAGGAAACAGACCATAGAGAAAAAAACTCAGAACTCCTTTATTTTGTCAAGTTTCAAAGAGCTACTACAATCCATGTTGGATTTAGAGTTCCAAATTCATCTATCTATATATGAGAGAACAGAGTGAAACCTAAATATAAAAACTGCTACTGTAGACGAACGCCTCAACCTAGAAGAACAAAATTTGGTGAGCCAAGTGGGATCTGTGTACTGATCATTACCACCAAGTATCATCAAGATTGGGTGAAAAAATATTTGCTGGTATTTTGGAAACTCGTTATTTCTTAGAAGCTTGGCAACCCCTCTCAATGAAATTGCTTTTCCACAGTCTGTGCCTAGGGCTATTTGAAGAGGAAACAAACCATAGAGACAAAACTGAGAACTCCTTTATTTTGTCAAGTTTCTAAGAGCTACTACAAACCATGTTGGATTTAGAGTTCCAAATTCATCTATCTATATATGAGAGAACAGAGTGAAACCTAAATATAAAAACGGCTACTGTAGACGAACGCTTCAACCTAGAAGTACAAAATTTGGTGAGCCAAGTGGGTACTTTGTACTGATCATTACCACCAAGTATCATCTAGATTGGGTGAACAAATATTTGCTGATATTTCGAAAACTCGTTATTTCTTAGAAGATTTGCAACCCCTCTCAATGAAAGTGGTTTTCCACAGTCTGTGCCTAGGGCTACTTGAAGAGGAAACACACCATAGAGACAAAACTCAGAACTCTTTATTTTGTCAAGTTTCAAAGAGCTACTACAAACCATGTTGGATTTAGAGTTCCAAACTCATCTATCTATATATGAGAGAACAGAGTGAAACCTAAATATAAAAACTGCTACTGTAGACGAACGCTTCAACCTAGAAGAACAAAATTTGGTGAGCCAAGTGGGATTTGTGTACTGATCATTACCACCAAGTATCATCAAGATTGGGTGAAAAAATATTTGCTGGTATTTCGGAAACTTGTAATTTCTTAGAAGCTTGGCAAACTCTCTCAATGAAAGTGCTTTTCCACAGTCTGTGCCTAGGGCTACTTGAAGAGGAAACAAACCATAGAGACAAAACTGAGAACTCCTTTATTTTGCCAAGTTTCAAAGGGCTACTACAAACCATGTTGGATTTAGAGTTCCAAATTCATATATCTATATAGGAGAGAACAGAGGGAAACCTAAATATAAAAACTGCTACTGTAGGCGAACGCTTCAACCTAGCAGAACACAATTTTGTGAGCCAAGTGGGATTTGTGTACTGATCATTAGCAACAAGTATCATCAAGCTTGGGTTAAAAAATATTTGCTGGTACTTCGGAAACTCGTTATTTCTTAGAAGCTTGGCAAACTGTCTCAATGAAAGTGCTTTTCCACAGTGTGTGCCTAGTGCTAATTGAAGAGGAAACAAACCATAGAGACAAAACTCAGAACTCTTTATTTTGTCAAGTTTCAAAGAGCTACTACAAACCATGTTGGATTTAGAGTTCGAAATTCATCTATCTATATATGAGAGAACAGAGTGAAACCTAAATATAAAAACGGCTACTGTAGACGAACGCTTCAACCTAGAAGAACAAAGTTTGGTGAGCCAAGTGGGTACTGTGTACTGATCATTACCACCAAGTATCATCAAGATTGGGTGAAAAAATATTTGCTGATATTTCGGAAACTCGTTATTTCTTAGAAGATTTGCAACCCCTCTCAATGAAAGTGGTTTTCCACAGTCTGTGCCTAGGGCTACTTGAAGAGGAAACACACCATAGAGACAAAACTCAGAACTCTTTATTTTGTCAAGTTTCAAAGAGCTACTACAAACCATGTTGGATTTAGAGTTCCAAACTCATGTATCTATATATGAGAGAACAGAGTGAAACCTAAATATAAAAACTGCTACTGTAGACGAACGCTTCAACCTAGAAGAACAAAATTTGGTGAGCCAAGTGGGATTTGTGTACTGATCATTACCACCAAGTATTATCAAGATTGGGTGAAAAAATATTTGCTGGTATTTCGGAAACTTGTAATTTCTTAGAAGCTTGGCAAACTCTCTCAATGAAAGTGCTTTTCCACAGTCTGTGCCTAGGGCTACTTGAAGAGGAAACAAACCATAGAGACAAAACTGAGGACTCCTTTATTTTGCCAAGTTTCAAAGGGCTACTACAAACCATGTTGGATTTAGAGTTCCAAATTCATATATCTATATAGGAGAGAACAGAGGGAAACCTAAATATAAAAACTGCTACTGTAGGCGAACGCTTCAACCTAGCAGAACACAATTTTGTGAGCCAAGTGGGATTTGTGTACTGATCATTAGCAACAAGTATCATCAAACTTGGGTTAAAAAATATTTGCTGGTACTTCGGAAACTCGTTATTTCTTAGAAGCTTGGCAAACTCTCTCAATGAAAGTGCTTTTCCACAGTGTGTGCCTAGTGCTAATTGAAGAGGAAACAATCCATAGAGACAAAAGTCAGAACTCCTTTATTTTGTCAAGTTTCAAAGAGCTACTACAAACCATGTTGGATTTAGAGTTCCAAATTCATCTATCTATATATGGGAGAACAGAGAGAAACCTAAATATAAAAACGGCTACTGTAGACGAACGCTTCAACCTAGAAGAACAAAATATGGTGAGCAAAGTGGGATCTGTGTACTGATCATTCCCACAAAGTATCATCAAGATTGGGTCAAAAAATATTTGCTGGTATTTCGGAAACTCGTTATTTCTTAGAAGATTGGCAACCCCTCTCAATGAAATTGCTTTTCCACAGTCTGTGCCTAGGGCTATTTGAAGAGGAAACAAACCATAGAGACAAAACTGAGAACTCCTTTATTTTGTCAAGTTTCAAAGAGCTACTACAATCCATGTTGGATTTAAAGTTCCAAATTCATCTATCTATATAGGAGAGAACAGAGAGAAACCTAAATATAAAAACTGCTACAGTAGATGAACGCTTCAACCTAGAAGAACAAAACTTGGTGAGCCAAGTGGGATTTGTGTACTGATCATTACCACCAAGTATCATCAAGATTGGGTGAAAAAATATTTGCTGGTATTTCGGAAACTCGTTATTTCTTAGAAGCTTGGCAACCCCTCTCAATGAAAGTGCTTTTCAACAGTCTGTGCCTAGGGCTACTTGAATACAAAACAAACCATAGAGACAAAACTCAGAACTCCTTTATTTTGTCAAGTTTCAAAGAGCTACTACAAACCATGTTGGATTTAGAGTTCCAAATTCATCTATCTATATATGAGAGAACATAGTGAAACCTAAATATAATAACTGTTACTGTAGATGAACGCTTCAACCTACAAGAACACAATTTGGTGAGCCAAGTGGGATTTGTGTACTGATCATTAGCAACCAGTATCATCAAGATTGGGTGAAAAAATATTTGCTGGTATTTTGGAAACTCGTTATTTCCTAGAAGCTTGGCAATCCCTCTCAATGAAAGTGCTTTTCCAGAGTCTGTGCCTAGGGCTACTTGAAGAGGAAACAAACCATAGAGACAAAACTCAGAACTCCTTTATTTTGTCAAGTTTCAAAGAGCTACTACAATCCATGTTGGATTTATAGTTCCAAATTAATCTATCTATATATGAGAGAACAGAGAGAAACCTAAATATAAAAACAGCTACTGTAGACGAAGGCTTCAACCTAGAAGAACAAAAATTGGTGAGCCAAGTGGGATTTGTGTACTGATCATTAGCAACAAGTATCATCAAGATTGGGTGAAAAAATATTTGCTGGTATTTAGAAACTCGTTATTTCTTAGAAGCTTGGCAACCCCTGTCAATGAAAGTGCTTTTCCACAGTGTGAGCCTAGTGCTAATTGAAGAGGAAACAATCCATAGAGACAAAACTGAGAACTCCTTTATTTTGTCAAGTTTCAAAGAGCTACTACAAACCATGTTGGATTTAGAGTTCCAAATTCATCTATCTATACAGGAGAGAACAGAGGAAAACCTAAATATAAAAACTGCTACTGTAGACGAACGCTTCAACCTAGAAGAACAAAATTTGGTGAGCCAAGTGGGATTTGTGTACTGATCATTAGCAACAAGTATCATCAAGATTGGGTGAAAAAATATTTGCTGGTACTTCGGAAACTCGTTATTTCTTAAAAGGTTGGCAACCCCTCTCAATGAAATTGCTTTTCCAGAGTCTGCGCCTAGGGCTACTTGAAGAGGAAACAAACAATAGAGACAAAACTCAGAACTCCTTTATTTTGTCAAGTTTCAAAGAGCTACTACAAACCATGTTGGATTTAGAGTTCCAAATTCATCTATCTATATAGCATAGAACAGAGTGAAACCTAAATATAAAAACTGCTACTGTAGACGAACGCTTCAACCTAGAAGAACAAAATTTGGTGAGCCAAGTGGGAACCTTGTACTGATCATTCCCACCAAGTATCATCAAGATTGGGTGAAAAAATATTTGCTGGTATTTCGGAAACTCGTTATTTCTTAGAAGCTTGGCAACCCCTCTTAGTGAAAGTGCTTTTCCACAGTCTGTGCCTAGGGCTACTTGAAGAGGAAACAAACCATAGAGACAAAACTGAGAACTCCTTTATTTTGTCAAGTTTCAAAGAGCTACTACAATCCATGTTGGATTTAAAGTTCCAAATTCATCTATCTATATAGGAGAGAACAGAGAGAAACCTAAATATAAAAACTGCTACTGTAGACGAACGCTTCAACCTAGAAGAACAAAATTTGGTGAGCCAAGTGGGATTTGTGTACTGATCATTTCCACCAAGTATCATCAAGATTGGGTGAAAAAATATTTGCTGGTATTTCGGAAACTAGTTATTTCTTAGAAGCTTGGCAACCCCTCTCAATGAAAGTGCTTTTCCACAGTCTGTGCCTATGTCTACTTGAAGAGGAAACAAACCATAGAGACAAAACTGAGAACTCCTTTATTTTGTCAAGTTTCAAAGAGCTACTACAATCCATGTTGGATTTATAGTTCCAAATTCATCTATCTATATAGGAGAAAACAGAGAGAAACCTAAATATAAAAACTGCTACTGTAGACGAACGCTTCAACCTAGAAGAACAAAATTTGGTGATCCAAGTGGGATCTGTGTACTGATCATTACCACCAAGTATCATCAAGATTGGGTGAAAAAATATTTGCTGGTATTTCGGAAACTTGTAATTTCTTAGAAGCTTGGCAAACTCTCTCAATGAAAGTGCTTTTCCACAGTCTGTGCCTAGGGCTACTTGAAGAGGAAACAAACCATAGAGACAAAACTGAGAACTCCTTTATTTTGTCAAGTTTCAAAGAGCTACTACAAACCATGTTGGATTTAGAGTTCCAAATTCATATATCTATATAGGAGAGAACAGAGGGAAACCTAAATATATAAACTTCTACTGTAGGCGAACGCTTCAACCTAGAAGAACACAATTTGGTGAGCCAAGTGGGACTTGTGTACTGATCATTAACCACCAGTATCATCAAGATTGGGTGAAAAAATATTTGCTGGTACTTCGGAAACTCGTTATTTCTTAGAAGCTTGGCAACCCCTCTCAATGAAAGTGCTTTTCCAGAGTCTGCGCGTAGGACTACTTGAAGAGGAAACAAACCATTGAGACAAAACTCAGAACTCCTTTATTTTGTCAAGTTTCAAAGAGCTACTACAAACCATGTTGGATTTAGAGTCCAAATTCATCTATCTATATATGAGAGAACAGAGTGAAACCTAAATATAAAAACGACTACTGTAAACTAACGCTTCAACCTAGAAGAACAAAATTTGGTGAGCCAAGTGGGATCTGTGTACTGATCATTACCACCAAGTACCATCAAGATTGGGTGAAAAAATATTTGCTGGTATTTCGGAAACTTGTAATTTCTTAGAAGCTTGGCAAACTCTCTCAATGAAAGTGCTTTTCCACAGTCTGTGCCTAGGGCTACTTGAAGAGGAAACAAACCATAGAGACAAAACTGAGAACTCCTTTATTTTGTCAAGTTTCAAAGAGCTACTACAAACCATGTTGGATTTAGAGTTCCAAATTCATATATCTATATAGGAGAGAACAGAGGGAAACCTAAATATAAAAACTTCTACTGTAGGCGAACGCTTCAACCTAGAAGAACACAATTTGGTGAGCCAAGTGGGATTTGTGTACTGATCATTAACCACCAGTATCATCAAGATTGGGTGAAAAAATATTTGCTGGTACTTCGGAAACTCGTTATTTCTTAGAAGCTTGGCAACCCCTCTCAATGAAAGTGCTTTTCCATAGACTGCGCGTAGGGCTACTAGAAGAAGAAACAAACCATTGAGACAAAACTTAGAACTCCTTTATTTTGTCAAGTTTCAAAGAGCTACTACAAACCATGTTGGATTTAGAGTCCAAATTCATCTATCTATATATGAGAGAACAGAGTGAAACCTAAATATAAAAACGACTACTGTAAACTAACGCTTCAACCTAGAAGAACAAAATTTGGTGAGCCAAGTGGTATCTGTGTACTGATCATTACCACCAAGTATCATCAAGATTGGGTGAAAAAATATTTGCTGGTATTTCGGAAACTCGTTATTTCTTAGAAGCTTGGCAACACCTCTCAATGAAAGTGCTTTTCCACAGTGGGTACGTAGTGCTAATTGAAGAGGAAACAATCCATAGAGACAAAACTGAGAACTCCTTTATTTTGTCAAGTTTCAAAGAGCTACTACAAACCATGTTGGATTTAGAGTTCCAAATTCATCTATCTATAGAGTAGAAAACAAAGGGAAACCTAAATATAAAAACTGCTACTGTAGACGAACGCTTCAACCTAGAAGAACAAAATTTGGTGAGCAAAGTGGGATTTGTGTACTGATCATTTTCAACAAGTATCATCAAGATTGGGTGAAAAAATATTTGATGGTACTTCGGAAACTCGTTATTTCTTAGAAGCTTGGCAACCCCTCTCAATGAAAGTGCTTTTCCACAGTCTGTGCCTAGGGCTACATGAAGAGGAAACAAACCATAGAAACAAAACTCAGAACTCTTTATTTTGTCAAGTTTCAAAGAGCTACTACAAACCATGTTGGATTTAGAGTTCCAAATTCATCTATCTATATATGAGAGAACAGAGTGAAACCTAAATATAAAAACGGCTACTGTAGACGAACGCTTCAACCTAGAAGAACAAAATTTGGTGAGCCAAGTGGGTACTGTGTACTGATCATTACCACCAAGTATCATCAAGATTGGGTGAAAAAATATTTGCTGATATTTCAAAAATCATTATTTCTTAGAAGCTTGGCCACCCCTCTCAATGAAAGTGGTTTTCCACAGTCTGTGCCTAGGGCTACATGAAGAGGAAACAAAACATAGAAACAAAACTCAGAACTCTTTATTTTGTCAAGTTTCAAAGAGCTACTACAAACCATGTTGGATTTAGAGTTCCAAATTCATCTATCTATATATGAGAGAACAGAGTGAAACCTAAATATAAAAACTGCTACTGTAGAAGAACGCTTCAACTTAGAAGAACAAAATTTGGTGAGCCAAGTGGGATCTGTGTACTGATCATTCCCACCAAGTATCATCAAGATTGGGTGAAAAAATATTTGCTGGTATTTCGGAAACTCGTTATTTCTTAGAAGCTTGGCAACCCCTCTCAATGAAAGTGCTTTTCCACAGTCTGTGCCTAGGGATACTTGAAGAGGAAACAAACCATAGAGACAAAACTGAGAACTCCTTTAATTTGTCAAGTTTCAAAGAGCTACTACAATCCATGTTGGATTTAAAGTTCCAAATTCATCTATCTATATAGGAGAGAACAGAGAGAAACCTAAATATAAAAACTGCTACTGTAGACGAACGCTTCAACCTAGAAGAACAAAATTTGGTGAGCCACGTAGGATTTGTGTACTGATCATTACCACCAAGTATCATCAAGATTGGGTGAAAAAATATTTGCTGGTATTTTGGAAACACGTTATTTCTTAGAAGCTTGGCAACCCATCTCAATGAAAGTGCTTCCACAGTCTGTGCCTAGGTCTACTTGAAGAGGAAACAAACCATAGAGACAAAACTGAGAACTACTTTATTTTGTCAGGTTTCAAAGTGCTACTACAATCCATGTTGGATTTAGAGGTAAAAATTCATCTATCTATATAGGAGAGAACAGAGAGAAACCTAAATATAAAAACTGCTACTGTAGATGAACGCTTCAACCTAGAAGAACAAAGTTTGGTGAGCCAAGTGGGATCTGTGTACTGATTATTACCACCAAGTATCATCAAGATTGGGTGAAAAAATATTTGCTGGTATTTCGGAAACTCGTTATTTCTTAGAAGCTTGGCAACCCCTCTCAATGAAAGTGCTTTTCCACAGTCTGTGCCTAGGTCTACTTGAAGAGGAAAAAAACCATGGAGACAAAACTGAGAAATCCTTTATTTTGTCAAGTTTCAAAGAGCTACTACAATCCATGTTGGATTTAGAGTTCCAAATTCATCTATGTATATAGGAGAGAACAGAGAGAAACCTAAATATAAAAACTGCTACTGTAGACGAACGCTTCAACCTAGAAGAACAAAATTTGGTGAGCCAATTGGGATTTGTGTACTGATCATTACCACCAAGTATCATCAAGATTGGGTGAAAAAATATTTGCTGATATTTCGGAAACTCGTTATTTCTTAGAAGCTTGGCAACCCCTCTCAATGAAAGTGCTTTTCCACAGTCTGTGCCTAGGGCTACTTTAAGAGGAAACAAACCATAAAAACAAAACTCAGAACTCTTTATTTTGTCAAGTTTCAAAGAGCTACTACAAACCATGTTGGATTTAGAGTTCCAAATTCATCTATCTATATATGAGAGAACAGAGTGAAACCTAAATATAAAAACTGCTACTGTAGACGAACGCTTCAACCTAGAAGAAGAAAATTTTGGTGAGCCAAGTGGGATCTGTGTACTGACCATTCCCACCAAGTATCATCAAGATTGGGTGAAAAAGTATTGGCTGGTATTTTGGAAACTCGTTATTTCTTAGAAGCTTGGCAACCCCTCTGAATGAAATTGCTTTTCCACAGTCTGGGCCTAGGGCTACTTGAAGAGGAAACAAACCATAGAGACAAAACTGAGAACTCCTTTATTTTGTTAAGTTTCAAAGAGCTACTACAATCCATGTTGGATTTAGAGTTCCAAATTCATCTATATATATAGGAGAGAACAGAGAGAAACCTAAATATAAAAACTGCTACTGTAGACGAACGCTTCAACCTAGAAGAACAAAATTTGGTGAGCCAATTGGGATTTGTGTACTGATCATTACCACCAAGTATCATCAAGATTGGGTTAAAAAATATTTGCTGGTATTTCGGAAACTTTTAATTTCTTAGAAGCTTGGCAAACTCTCTCAATGAAAGTGCTTTTCCACAGTCTGTGCCTAGGGCTACTTGAAGAGGAAACAAACCATAGAGACAAAACTCAGAACTCCTTTATTTTGTCAAGTTTCAAAGAGCTACTACAACCATGTTGGATTTAGAGTTCCAAATTCATATATCTATATATAAGAGAACACAGGGAAACCTAAATATAAAAACTTCTACTGTAGGCCAACGCTTCAACATAGAAGAACAAAATTTGGTGAGCAAAGTGGGATTTGTGTACTGATCCTTACCACCAAGTATCATCAAGATTGGGTGAAAAAATATTTGCTGGTATTTCGGAAACTCGTTATTTCTTAGAAGCTTGGCAACCCCTCTCAATGAAAGTGCTTTTCAACAGTCTGTGCCTAGGGCTACTTGAATACAAAACAAACCATAGAGACAAAACTCAGAACTCCTTTATTTTGTCAAGTTTCAAAGAGCTACTACAAACCATGTTGGATTTAGAGTTCCAAATTCATCTATCTATATATGAGAGAACATAGTGAAACCTAAATATAATAACTGTTACTGTAGATGAACGCTTCAACCTACAAGAACACAATTTGGTGAGCCAAGTGGGATTTGTGTACTGATCATTAGCAACCAGTATCATCAAGATTGGGTGAAAAAATATTTGCTGGTATTTTGGAAACTCGTTATTTCCTAGAAGCTTGGCAATCCCTCTCAATGAAAGTGCTTTTCCAGAGTCTGTGCCTAGGGCTACTTGAAGAGGAAACAAACCATAGAGACAAAACTCAGAACTCCTTTATTTTGTCAAGTTTCAAAGAGCTACTACAATCCATGTTGGATTTATAGTTCCAAATTAATCTATCTATATATGAGAGAACAGAGAGAAACCTAAATATAAAAACAGCTACTGTAGACGAAGGCTTCAACCTAGAAGAACAAAAATTGGTGAGCCAAGTGGGATTTGTGTACTGATCATTAGCAACAAGTATCATCAAGATTGGGTGAAAAAATATTTGCTGGTATTTAGAAACTCGTTATTTCTTAGAAGCTTGGCAACCCCTGTCAATGAAAGTGCTTTTCCACAGTGTGTGCCTAGTGCTAATTGAAGAGGAAACAATCCATAGAGACAAAACTGAGAACTCCTTTATTTTGTCAAGTTTCAAAGAGCTACTACAAACCATGTTGGATTTAGAGTTCCAAATTCATCTATCTATACAGGAGAGAACAGAGGAAAACCTAAATATAAAAACTGCTACTGTAGACGAACGCTTCAACCTAGAAGAACAAAATTTGGTGAGCCAAGTGGGATTTGTGTACTGATCATTAGCAACAAGTATCATCAAGATTGGGTGAAAAAATATTTGCTGGTACTTCGGAAACTCGTTATTTCTTAAAAGGTTGGCAACCCCTCTCAATGAAATTGCTTTTCCAGAGTCTGCGCCTAGGGCTACTTGAAGAGGAAACAAACAATAGAGACAAAACTCAGAACTCCTTTATTTTGTCAAGTTTCAAAGAGCTACTACAAACCATGTTGGATTTAGAGTTCCAAATTCATCTATCTATATAGCATAGAACAGAGTGAAACCTAAATATAAAAACTGCTACTGTAGACGAACGCTTCAACCTAGAAGAACAAAATTTGGTGAGCCAAGTGGGAACCTTGTACTGATCATTCCCACCAAGTATCATCAAGATTGGGTGAAAAAATATTTGCTGGTATTTCGGAAACTCGTTATTTCTTAGAAGCTTGGCAACCCCTCTTAGTGAAAGTGCTTTTCCACAGTCTGTGCCTAGGGCTACTTGAAGAGGAAACAAACCATAGAGACAAAACTGAGAACTCCTTTATTTTGTCAAGTTTCAAAGAGCTACTACAATCCATGTTGGATTTAGAGTTCCAAATTCATCTATATATATAGGAGAGAACAGAGAGAAACCTAAATATAAAAACTGCTACTGTAGACGAACGCTTCAACCTAGAAGAACAAAATTTGGTGAGCCAATTGGGATTTGTGTACTGATCATTACCACCAAGTATCATCAAGATTGGGTTAAAAAATATTTGCTGGTATTTCGGAAACTTTTAATTTCTTAGAAGCTTGGCAAACTCTCTCAATGAAAGTGCTTTTCCACAGTCTGTGCCTAGGGCTACTTGAAGAGGAAACAAACCATAGAGACAAAACTCAGAACTCCTTTATTTTGTCAAGTTTCAAAGAGCTACTACAACCATGTTGGATTTAGAGTTCCAAATTCATATATCTATATATAAGAGAACACAGGGAAACCTAAATATAAAAACTTCTACTGTAGGCCAACGCTTCAACCTAGAAGAACAAAATTTGGTGAGCAAAGTGGGATTTGTGTACTGATCCTTACCACCAAGTATCATCAAGATTGGGTGAAAAAATATTTGCTGGTATTTCGGAAACTCGTTATTTCTTAGAAGCTTGGCAACCCCTCTCAATGAAAGTGCTTTTCAACAGTCTGTGCCTAGGGCTACTTGAATACAAAACAAACCATAGAGACAAAACTCAGAACTCCTTTATTTTGTCAAGTTTCAAAGAGCTACTACAAACCATGTTGGATTTAGAGTTCCAAATTCATCTATCTATATATGAGAGAACATAGTGAAACCTAAATATAATAACTGTTACTGTAGATGAACGCTTCA
>NW_027516346.1:0-60833 GCF_048772815.1 Callospermophilus lateralis
CTTTAAATAATGAATTGAACTGATATCTGAAAAATTAAAGGAAATCGTATATTGATATACAATCATTCATTCCAACCAGGTATATATGTAATGGAAATATTTGTGTTTAGGTTTATCATGAAGAGTGTGTGAGTTTTGCTTCAAAATGATTATGGAAATTCAAAATAATGTGTTTGGAAAGAAGTCTCATGAAAAGACCAGTCAAGAAACCCTGACAATACATGTGTTCTGAAGCAAGAAGTGGTGAAAGTTGAAACAAATGCTTATTAATTTGTGAACTTGTGGATGAAATGTATATCCTGTGATGTGCAAAAACTGAAGAAACAATAATGTACCAGTGTCGAATACAAATGAATGACAAATTACAGATCATGTCCCATAGGAGTCTACTTGCATTGATGTTAGACTGGGTCAGTTACTGTAGAATAATTAGGATTTGTATGCACCATTCACTGAAGTTAGTTTTCAGTACTAGGAAACAAATATGTATTTCAGGTGGATGAATATTTCTGATTATAATCTTGTGAAAAGTGGATTATAAATCCACATACATGAACATGAATGAATTTAGAGAGTGTATATTAGACGCATATATTTCATATTTTGAAAAATTTGGAGAGTATATCTATATCTATATCTATATCTATACACACACACACACACACACACACACACACACAAACACAAACACTCACAGACATTAAAAATACCAATATAAATGCCAATCGAAATTCATCAGTAAATATGTATCATCCACAAATGCAAAAATATTTATTTTACTGAACATGAGTTATTGTATAATGTTGTTCTACTAGGACGCTCTCCTATAGGTTGAATTTTCATTTCCAACAGCATTTAGGAGGAGTGAACTCTTCTCACAATTTGTATCTGCCAAGACAGCCACCTCACAAAAATGTACGTGTGATACCTGGTAGGATTCTATATATGCATATAAATATACATGTGTGAATAGGCTACAGAAAAGGGAAACAAGAATTCACATATTTGTTAAGTTTAAAAACACATGGAGAATATTTCAATTAAAATTTGACTAGATTTATAACTCCTACCTTATATAATGCAAATGTCAAGTCCAACTATACAACATGTCTCCTCTGAAGTACTTGTATTTCTAATGTGTTGGGTTAATTTTCTCCATTATATTAGGATGAATAGTCTGAGTCTACTAGGTATGGTTTAGTGTCAGGGATTCAGTATTTCGAATGGAAAATTGGAAAATGAATCCAATGTGTATGTAAATATATGCTGCACAAATATCCTCCCGCTCTCATCCAGAACAAAGCCTTGACATTACCTTCACCCCAAGTAAGACACAATTAGAGGAGAAGAGTTACAAAATCAGTGAATACATATCTGGAATGGAAAATGCTCAGGAGTTCACAACCTTGGAGGTGGTAGAGGAGTTTCCAAAACTAAGGGACAGAGTAAACCCTCCACAAACATGGAGCTCTGCTGGCCTAAAAACTTTTTGAGAAACTGCCTCTGAGCTTCCACACTTGAAATATATGTTGTTTTCATGAGATTTGGCTTCCTTTGTAGTGAGACCATCAAAGCTGGGTCTGCATCTATGTGACCTGGAGGACATGGTTTCTTATTTTCCAATGAACAAGATGAAGCAGTGCTGAATCCTCTCTTTGTAGGTAAACTGAGGCCACTGGGGACTAAGTGTCTCCCCGTGTGGACTGTGAAGCCATTTGGTCCTCCTCCACTTTTTGTAGTGTTTTTGCTGCTGCACTGTGAGTTTGGTATTTGTTTCACGAAATACTAGGAGCTAAACTGGGACACAGTGCTGGAGGGAGTTCTGTCACGTGTGGTGGGTCAGGGTCTGCAAGAGAATGCACCAACTAGGCTCCTATCTCTCACAGCTTGCCCCATTGCCCCCTTGTCCATATCAACCTGATTCTTAATTTTCCTCTGAAAACTCTCAATATAACAAGATGCCTTTACATATAAGGGTCTGCTGGCTGCACCATGTCAGTTACAAGCCATTTGGAATCCAATGGTAGATAAACATGGCCCAACCACGGATGTTTTATCAAACACCTCCCCACCATTGCTCTAGACCCACTACTCAGCAGGCTCCAACTTACTGGCATCTCTGTTCTACAACATTTTCATGAAACTCAGTAAATCAAGGCACTGTCTGGTATACTCATGATCAGCAACAGGACATACAATCTTTCTCCAGTGCCACCTGGTCATAGGAATTTCAAAAATTTCGTGGTATTTATCTAGCCATTTTTCAAGCATGAAGGTGGAGGCACTGTGGGTTTCAGTTCATTCAGCAAACATTAAATGGTGAGGAAGCTCATTTCAATGAAATCTCTGAAGAACTCTCACAGGCATGGCTTCCCAAAGAGTGGACAAAAGGTCACATTAGGCCAGGCCCATTGAGGTCTACAATGTGAGGTCCATGTGTGTTTTGACTCTCAACTATGGCTGCCATTTCTTTAAGAATAAAATCATGTGATATCCTTGCTGAGATTCCCAGGCCTCTGTGGAAATCCACCCGGGGCCTAGGTCTCAGTTTCCAAGAGCGACTTTCATCCGTGGCCTCTTAAAATCCCAACAAAATTCATGGCAATGCTTCTCTGAGTTCAGTTCCAAAACCCAGTCTCTAAGGGGAATCACACCAGAGTTCAAGCCCACGTGGACCCAGTCATTTTTTTCCAATGCCACACAAATGACCAAAATTAAAACCAAAACACTCCCACATGGCCCTCATCTTATTTCACATAGTCAATCATCTTAACCTCTGGCTGGAGGTTTCCATGAGGGGCGCAGCCCAAGACAGTGTCCAAAATCAGCTCGTTTGCCCCTCATTTGTCTAAAGTCAGGGTAGCCTGGACACCGTTTCTGTGAACCAGGAGTGAACAAATAAGCCTGCCGTTAATACTTCTGTGTTTCTCCAATTTGAGGCCTACTGATTTTAGGTATCGATTCTTTAGGTGATTTAGAGTCATGCGAAAACACAAGCACCTCTGCAGGGCATTGAAGAACTCATTTTACCCAAAGAATCCCTATTGTCATTTAATGGAGTGCAGGAACCTAACAGAGGAAGGCAAAAGACTTCATCCACAATGAATGAAATTTTTTGCCATTTTGGTTTTGGAAGCTCACATGGGATCATTCTTAAGATCCATCAGGTGCTGAGAATCTAAGTCACAGCCACACACAGGTCCAAAGGCTGATAAAGACACATCTCTTTCCAAAGCAATTAAGCAAAGAGCCACAGGTAAGGCCCATTCATTTCCATTTGAAAACTGTTTTCTTCAGGCTTCACAAAGGGGTGGCCTGAGGCAAAGACCTTCCTGACATTCAGTGCAACACAACAATAAGTAAGCAAAGGCCCAAAGCAGGGTTTCTGCACTGAGACTTTCCTGGTCACAATGATATCTGGGTTTTCTGAGATGCTCGCCATTCTCTTCAGCTATCCAGGACAAGGCCATGTCACAGAGCTTGGAGGTGGTACATATTTTGGACACAAATCCATGAGCCTATTTCGGAGAGTGGCCAGAATTCAGGAAGAAAACAACAACTTAGAAAGATAGCAGGTGTTGCACATCGATAAGACAAGCTGCAGTCCATTCATATATTGGGCAGGATGAATTATGGGATGATTTATACTAGACAGGACACATCCATTAATGCATTCTCTTTTCTAATGTCTACAACAACGGACACAGTGGGATACACAGAAACAGAAACACTCGCCATGCCAAATGACTTACTAGAAACTGTCCACTCCAAACCAAACAAACCGCCTTTCCTATCTATTCTCAGAACATGAGACAAAACAACAAACCCACACCCACTCCCACAAAGGCACCTCCTTCCCCCAAGTAGGTCTGTGACTATCCGGAGTGTCCTCTGACTGGTGGGCCATACTATGTTCCCCCGAAATGGCCTGTCTTCTCTCAGATCTTGTTTCCTTGACCAACTCTGTGAAGATGTCAGGAAAAAGTGGTTAGCCACTACCTGTTTTCTCAGGAAAGGTCCATCTTCAGAGCTCTCCTGGCATTTGGCCATCCTCACATCATTAGGTACCAAGAAAACTGACTCTGTCCTTGGTAAATCCAAACAAGTGAGCCCACTGGGACTGGGACTGGGACTGAATCTGGGTGCCTGGCTTCTTGGATACCAAGTTCAGAGAGTTCCATCACCAAGGAAATGAGGTATGTCACATTCTTTGGAACTGAATGAGGTCACTGCCTTAGCAACCACTTTGTCCTAACAGTTGCTTCAAAGGGTAACATAAAATGGAGGTTGCCCACGCTTCCTGTGACACTTTCATAAGGTAGAATGTATATCACCATTGGCACCCGGGAACAGCTCTCCACTCAGGCCTGGTTTGGTCCATCTTCTCTGCAAAAAGAATAAAGAGATTCAGATTCAGACACATCCCTTCATCCTGACCAGGTTGTTTGCCATGGAAGATGACTTTTGCTCTCTCAGGTGCTTCATACCTGCCTTCAACTTCTCCAGGTATCATTTGTGCATGGACATTTGAGGTTCTCATCAGATGGAAGGTCCCCAACTTTCCTGTATTGTAAGAACCACTCTGTCCCTGCTCTTCTGTAAAATGATTGAGGGAACAGTGTATACTTGGGGTTAAAAACAGGTTTGATTTGGATTACGAGTGATTCTGTGTGATGAATAATGGTATTGGGAACCTGCAATATTTACAAGAATATAGAGGTGAAATATAAGTAGGAAAACAGAAATCTAGGTATGATTCGAAGCCCAGAAGGGTTTTGCCCTTGATTGGGATACTTAGCTTTGAATGATGTTCTGCAAAGATGCCTCAGATAATTTGATATACAATGGCATAAGACCTTGTACATTGGATGATTGAATTTAGAAGAGAACATCCAGTCAAAAAGGGATATTCAGTAGGATTAGGAAGATAGTCGGTAGGTTTAGGAAGAAGAGTGATTATAGGATTTGGACCAAAAGTTCTTTAGCAATAGACTTTCGGTTGTGGAGTGAATGAAAATGTCAGCACATATGAAGAGTCAGTCACTATGTTGAACTGGGGAAAATATGTAGAAAAGCAGATATCAATAGAAACATTACGAAATCAGGCAAAGTATAAAGTGAGTGATAGAATTAGACATTTTCAACAGGGTTGAGTTTGAATATATAAATTAGGAAAAAAACAAATATGTAGTCACCAATAGGATTGACAATTGACAGCATTAAGCAACCTGGACATGGATGTTTTTAGAAATCCATGTTCACTTTCCATTTAGGCTTTGGTACAATCATAAGTGTGACCTTTCCATTTTTTTGTCCAGAATATTACTGTGATAATGAGATGACATGAGTATTTCTTTCACCATTTCTGGGAGCAATATATTGAAGATGTAAAATGAGAATCAGGGGTACAAAGAGGTGTACCCTGTTTCTAGGAACATAGAGAAAAAGCATGAATAGACCATACTGTGAATAAATAATATAACTTTTTTGAACTTTAAATAATGAATAGAACTGATATCTGAAAAATTAAAGGAAATCGTATATTGATATACAATCATTCATTCCAACCAGGTATATATGTAATGGAAATATTTGTGTTTTGGTTTATCATGAAGAGTGTGTGAGTTTTGCTTCAAAATGATTATGGAAATTCAAAATAATGTGTTTGGAAAGAAGTCTCTCATGAAAAGACCAGTCAAGAAACCCTGACAATACATGTGTTCTGAAGCAAGAAGTGGTGAAAGTTGAAACAAATGCTTATTAATTTGTGAACTTGTGGATGAAATGTATATCCTGTGATGTGCAAAAACTGAAGAAACAATAATGTACCAGTGTCGAATACAAATGAATGACAAATTACAGATCATGTCCCATAGGAGTCTACTTGCATTGATGTTAGACTGGGTCAGTTAGTGTAGAATAATTAGGATTTGTATGCACCATTCACTGAAGTTAGTTTTCAGGAAACAAATATGTATTTCAGGTGGATGAATATTTCTGATTATAATCTTGTGAAAAGTGGATTATAAATCCACATACATGAACATGAATGAATTTAGAGAGTGTATATTAGACGCATATATTTCATATTTTGAAAAATTTGGAGAGTATATCTATATCTATATCTATACACACACACACACACACACACACACACACAACTCACAGACATTAAAAATACCAATATAAATGCCAATCGAAATTCATCAGTAAATATGTATCATCCACAAATGCAAAAATATTTATTTTACTGAACATGAGTTAATGTATAATGTTGTTCTACTAGGACGCTCTCCTATTGGTTGAATTTTCATTTCCAACAGCATTTAGGAGGAGTGAACTCTTCTCACAATTTGTATCTGCCAAGACAGCCACCTCACAAAAATGTACGTGTGATACCTGGTAGGATTCTATATATGCATATAAATATACATGTGTGAATAGGCTACAGAAAAGGGAAATTCACATATTTGTTAAGTTTAAAAACACATGGAGAATATTTCAATTAAAATTTGACTAGATTTATAACTCCTACCTTATATAATGCAAATGTCAAGTCCAACTATACAACATGTCTCTGGAGAACCTTTGGATGTCCTGTTGTTTATCATGAGTATACTAGACAGTGCCTTGATTGTCTGTGTTTCATGAAAATGATCTAGAACAGACATGCCAGTAAGTTGGTGCCTGCTGAGTAGTGTGCCTAGAGCAGTGGTGTGTATGTGTGTCATAATACATCTCTGATGTGGCCATATGGATTTGCCATTGGCTTCCAAATGGCTTGTGACAGACATGGTGAGGTCAGCAGACACTAATATGTAAGGGCGTCTTGTTATATGGAGAGGTTTCATGGCAATGTTAAGAATCAGGTTGCAATAGACAAGGGAAAATGATATGTGGGATAGAAGCCTGGTTGGTGCATTCTCCTGCAGACCCTGACCCACCACATGTGGCAGAACTCCATCCAGCACTGTGTCCCTTTTGAACTCCTTGTATTTCGTGAAGCAAATACCAAACTCCCAATGCAGGAGAAAGAAAAACCATGAAAAAGTGGAGGATGACCAAATGGCTTCACAGCCCAGATGGGGAGAGACTTAGCACGCACTGCTCACATTTTACTTAAAAGAGAGAATTCACCACTGCTGCCTCATGTTCATTAGAAAATAAGAAACCATGTCCTCCAGGTCACATAGAATCAGACCCAGCTTTGATGGTCTCACGACAAAGGAAGCTAAAGCTCCTGAAAACAACATATATTTCAAGTGCCCAACCTCAGAGGCAGTTTATCAAGAAGTCCTTTAGGCCAGCAGAGCTCCATGTTTGTGGAGTTTTTAACCTGTCCCTTACTTATGGAAACTTCTCTACCACATCCAAGGTTGTGAACTCATGAGCATTTTCCATTCCAGTTATATATTCACAGATTTTATAACTCTTCTCCACTAATTGTGTCTTACTTGGGGCGAAGGTAATGTCAAGGCATTGTTCTGGATGAGAGAGGGAAAATATTTTGTGTAGCACATATTTGATAGACATTGGATTCTTTTTCCTATTTTCCATTCAAAATACTGAATCCCTGACACTAACACATACCCTACTAGACTCTGACTACTAATCCTAATATGATGGAGAAAAATAACCCAAATAGAACAGAAATACAAGCAGGTCAGAGGAGGCATGGTGTATTTTTGAACTTTTCTTTTGCATAATAAATGGTAGGTGTTATAAATCTAGTGAATTTTTATTTGGAATAGTTTTTCATGTGTTTTTAAAATTAACAAATATGTGAATCCCTGCCTCCCTTTCTCTGTAGCCTATACAGCACATGTATTTTTATATGTACATATTGAATCCTACCTGGTATCACACGTACATTTTTGTGAGGTTGCTGACTCGGCAGATATAAATTGTGTGAAGAGACTACCCCTCTTAAACGCTGTTGGAACTAAAAATTCAACCTATGGGTGAGCTTCCTAGTACAACAACATTATACATAATTCCATGTTCAGTAAAGTATATATTTTTGCATCAGTAGATGTTATATATTTCATTATAAATTTCATTTGGCATATATTGCTACTTTTTTATGTTTCTCTGTGTGTTTTTTTGGTATATATATATATATATATATATATATATATATATATATATATACTCTCCTGATTTATCAAAACATGAAATATATGTGTCTTATATACACTCTCTACATTCATACATTCTTTCATGTATGCATGAGGAAATATAATCAACTTTTCTCAAGATTATTATTGGAAATATTCATCCACCTGAAATACATATTTGTTTCCTTGTACTGACAACTCACTTCTGTGAATGGTGCATACAAATCCTAATAATTCTACAGTATCTGACCCAGTTTAACATCAATGCAAGTAGATTCCTATGGGACATGATGTGTATTTTGACATTCATTTATATTCAACACTGCTACATTAATATTTCTGCAGTTTTTGCACATCATAGGATATATATTTCATCCACAAGTTCACAACTTTATAGGTATTTTTTCACTTTTAATCATTTCCTGCTTCAGAACACATGTATTCCTCCCGGTTTCTTGACTGGTCTTTTCATGAGACTTCTCTGCAAACACATTTTTTTAAATTTCATAATCAGTTTTGAAGCAAAACTCACACACTTTTTATGATAAACCATAAATCTAATATCACCATTAGAAGCATAACTGTTTGGAATGGATGATTGTATATCAATATTAGGTTTCCTGTATATTTTCAGAAATCAATTCAATCCATTATTTAAAGTTCGAACCAGTTATATTATTTATTCACAGTATGGTCTATTCATGCATTATCTCTATATTCATAGGCACAAGGTACATCTATTTGTACCCCCAATTAATTTATACGTCTTCAAAATATTGCTTTCCTACATATTTTACCCAGTTCATCATTGTGACTGACTCTTCACATGTGCTGACATTTACATTCACTCTCTACCTGAAACCCTATTGCTAAAGAACTGTTGGTCCAAATCCTATACTCACTCTTTTATCTAAACCTACCGACTATTTTCCTAATCCTACTGAATATCCCTTTTTGACTGGATGTTCTCTTCCACATTCAATCATCCAAATTAGAAGGTCCTATGCCATAGTATATTGATTTAACTGAGACAACTGTGCAGGACATAAATCAATGCTAAGTATCCCAATCAAGAACCCAATGCCCTTCTGGGCTTCAAAACTTACCTAGATTTCTGTTTTCATACTTATATTTCACCTATATATTCTTATAAATATCACAGGTTCCTAATACAAATATTCATTCCAGAGAATGATTCCTAACCCAAATTGAACATGTTATTAACCCTAACCATACACTTTTCCCTCAATCTAATTTTACAGAAGAGCAGGGACAGAGTTGGTCTTACAATACAGGAATATAGGCGATCTTCCAGCTGCTGAAAACCTAAAAGGTCCATGCTGAAATGATCCTTGGAGAAGATGTAGGCAGCTATGAAGGACATGAGAGAGCAAAAGTCATCTTCCATGGCAAACAACCTGGTCAGGTTGATGGGATGTGTCTGAATTAGCCTCTCTCTTCCTAATGTAGAGAAGATGGACCAAACCATGCCTGTGTGGAGAGCTGTTCCCCGGTGCCTATGGTTGATATACCATTCTAACATATGAATGAGTCACAGCAAGTAGAGGCAGCCTCCATCTTTTGGGAACCATGTAAGCAACTGTTAAAACAAAGTGGTTTCCAAGGCAGTGACTTCATTCAGATCTTGAAGAAAGTGACATCACCTTACAGTTTTGGTAATGAAAGTCTGTGATCTTGGGATCCAGGAAACCAGGCACACAGAGTCAAACCCACTCCATGTCCCAGTGGGCTAACTTGTTTGGATTTAACA
This sequence comes from Callospermophilus lateralis, assembly GCF_048772815.1. NCBI lineage: Eukaryota > Metazoa > Chordata > Mammalia > Rodentia > Sciuridae > Callospermophilus > Callospermophilus lateralis. The sequence goes on from NW_027516346.1 coordinate 9,889, forward strand.
AGACAGAGTCACTCTTTCTTTGTACCTACTGATGTGAGGACAGCCAAATGCCTGGAAACTATGAAGACTGGCCTTTCCAGAGAAAGCAGGTAGTTTCTCACCATGGGCTCCAGACAACTTCACAGAGTTGGCCAAAGAGACCAGATTGGAGACAGGACACGCCATTTTGGGGGAACATAGTATGGCCCACAAGTCAGAGGACACTCCGGATAGTCACAGACCTACTTGGGGAAAGGAGGTGACTTTTTGGGTGTGAGTGTGAGTTTGTGGTTTTGTCTCATGTTCTGAGAATAGTTAGGAAAGCTGGTTTGTTTGTTTTGGAGTGGACTGTGTCTAGTAAGTCCTTTGACAAGGTGAGTGTTTCTGTGTCTATATATCATACTGTGTCCGTGATTGCAGACATTAGAAAAGAGAATGCATCAATGGATGTGTCCTGTCTACAAGAAAGCTTCAAAGCATTCATCCTGTGCAATTAATGAATGGACTGCAGGTTGCCGTATGGATGGGCAACTCCTGCCATCTTTCTAAATTCCTGTTTTCTTCCTGAATTCTGGACACTCTCCAGAATACGCTCATGATTTTGTGTCCAAGATATGTACCACCTCCATCTCTGTGACATGGCCATGTACTGGATAGCTGATGGGAATGGCGAGTATCTCAGAAAACTCAGATATCAGTATGCCCAAGAAAGTCTCAGTGGAGAAACCCTGCTTTGCGCCTTTTGCTTACCTATTCTGTTGCCCTGAATGTCAGGAAGGTCTTTGCCTCAGGCCACACTTTGTGAAGCCTGCAGAAAATAGTTTTCAAATGGAAAAGAATGGTCATTACCTGTGCCTCTTTGCTTAATTGCTTTGGAAATGGATGTTTCTGAATCAGCCTCTCAGCCCTATGTGAGGCTGTGGCTTAGATTCACAGCACATGATGGGTCTAAAGAAAAATCCCATGTGTGCATCCCAAACCAAAATGGACAAAAGAGCTGTCAGAGTAGTTCTTACAATACAGGAAAGTTGGGGACCTTCCACTTGATGAGAACCTCAAATGTCCATGCACAAATGATACCTGGAGAAGTTGTAGGCAGGTATGAAGCACTTGAGAGAGCAAAAGTCATCTTCCATGGCAAACAACCTGGTCAGGATGAAGGGATGTGTCTGAATCTGAATCTCTCTCTTCTTATTGTAGAGAAGATGGACCAAACCAGGCCTGAGTGGAGAGCTGTTCCCGGGTGCAAATGGTTGATATACATTCTACCTTATGAAAGTGTCACAGGAAGTAGGGGCAACCTCCATCTTATGTTACCCTTGGAAGCAACTGTTAGGACAAAGTGGTTGCCAAGGCAGTGACCTCATTCAGTTCCAAAGAATGTGACATACCTCATTTCCTTGGTGATGGAACTCTCTGAACTTGGTATCCAAGAAGCCAGGCACCCAGAGGCAGTCCCAGTCCCAGTCCCAGTGGGCTCACTTGTTTGGATTTACCAAGGACAGAGTCAGTTTTCTTGGTACCTAATGATGTGAGGATGGCCAAATGCCAGGAGAGCTCTGAAGATGGACCTTTCCTGAGAAAACAGGTAGTGGCTAACCACTTTTTCCTGACATCTTCACAGAGTTGGTCAAGGAAACAAGATCTGAGAGAAGACAGGCCATTTCGGGGGAACATAGTATGGCCCACCAGTCAGAGGACACTCCGGATAGTCACAGACCTACTTGGGGGAAAAAGGTGCCTTTGTGGGAGTGGGTGTGGGTTTGTTGTTTTGTCTCATGTTCTGAGAATAGATAGGAAAGGCGGTTTGTTTGGTTTGGAGTGGACAGTTTCTAGTAAGTCATTTGACACGGCGACTGTTTCTGTTTCTGTGTATCCCACTGTGTCCGTTGTTGTAGACATTAGAAAAGAGAATGCATTAATGGATGAGTCCTGTCTAGTATAAATCATAACAAAATTCATCCTGCCCAATATATGAATGGACTGCAGCTTGTCTTATCGATGTGCAACACCTGCTATCTTTCTAAGTTGTTGTTTTCTTCCTGAATTCTGGCCACTCTCCAGAATAGGCTCATGGATTTGTGTCCAAAATATGTACCACCTCCAAGCTCTGTGACATGGCCATGTACTGGATAGCTGAAGAGAATGGCGAGCATCTCAGAAAACTCAGATATCAGTGTGACCAGGAAAGTCTCAGTGCAGAAACCCTGCTTTGGGCCTTTTGCTTACTTATTGTTGTGTTGCACTGAATCTCAGGAAGGTCTTTGCCTCAGGCCACCCCTTTGTGAAGCCTGAAGAAAACAGTTTTCAAATGGATATGAATGGGCCTCACCTGTGGCTCTTTGCTTAATTGCTTTGGAAAGAGATGTGTCTTTATCAGCCTTTGGACCTGTGTGTGGCTGTGACTTAGATTCTCAGCACCTGATGGATCTTAAGAATGATCCCATGTGAGCTTCCAAAACCAAAATGGCAAAAAATATCATTCATTGTGGATGAAGTCTCTTGCCTTCCTCTGTTAGGTTCCTGCACTCCATCAAATGAGAATAGGGATTCTTTGGGTCAAATGAGTTCTTCAAAGCCCTGCAGAGGTGCTTGTGTTTTTGCATGACTCTAAATCACCTAAAGAATTGATACCTAAAATCAGTAGGCCTGAAATTGGAGAAACAAAGAAGTATTAAAGGCAGGCTTATTTGTTCACTCCTGGTTCACAGAAACGGTGTCCAGGCTACCCTGACTTTAGGCAAATGAGGGGCAAAGGAGCTGATTTTGGACACTGTCTTGGGCTGCGCCCCTCATGGAAACCTCCAGCCAGAGGTTAAGATGATTGACTATATGGAATAAGATGAGGGCCATGTGGGAGTATTTTGGTTTTGATTTTGGTCATTTGTGTGGCATTGGAAAAAATGACTGGGTACACGTGGGGTTGAACTCTGGTGTGATTCCCCTTAGAGACTGGGTTTTGAAAATGAACTCAGAGAAGCATTGCCATGAATTTTGTTGGGATTTTAAGAGGCCACGCATGAAAGTCGCTCTTGGAAACTGAGACCTAGGCCCCGGGTGGATTTCAACAGAGGACTGGAAATCTCAGCAAGGATATCACATGATTTTATTCTTAAAGAAATGGCAGCCATAGTTGAGAGTCAAAACACACATGGACCTCACATTGTAGACCTCAATGGGCCTGGTCTAATGTGACCGTTTGTCCACTCTTTGGGAAGCCGTGCCTGTGAGAGTTCTCCAGAGATTTCATTGAAATGAGCTTCCTCACCATTTAATGTTTGCTGAATGAACTGAAATCCACAGTGCCTCCAACTTCATGCTTGAAAAATGGCTAGATAAATACCATGAAATTTTTGAAATTCCTATGACCAGGTGGCACTGGAGAAACATTGGATGTCCTGTTGCTGATCATGATTATACCAGACAGTGCCTTGACTTACTGAGTTTCATGAAAATGGTGTAGAACAGAGATGCCAGTAAGTTGGAGCCTGCTGAGTAGTGGGTCTAGAGCAGTGGTGGGGAGGTGTTTGATAAAACATCCGTGGTAGGGCCATGTGGATCTACCATTGCATTCCAAATGGCTTGTAACTGACATGGTGCAGCCAGCAGACCCTTATATGTAAAGGCATATTGTTATATGGAGAGTTTTCAGAGGAAAATTAAGAATCAGGTTGATATGGACAAGGGGGCAATGGGGCAAGCTGTGAGAGATAGGAGCCTAGTTGGTGCATTCTCTTGCAGACCCTGACCCACCATACGTGACAGAACTCCCTCCAGCACTGTGTCCCAGTTTAGCTCCTAGTATTTCGTGAAACAAATACCAAACTCACAGTGCAGCAGCAAAAACTCCACAAAAAGTGGAAGAGGACCAAATGGCTTCACAGTCTACACGGGGAGACACTTAGTCCCCAGTGGCCTCAGTTTACCTTCAAAGAGAGGATTCAGCACTGCTTCATCTAGTTCTTTGGAAATAAGAAACCATGTCCTCCAGGTCACATAGATGCAGACCCAGCTTTGATGGTCTCACTACAAAGGAAGCCAAATCTCCTGAAAACAACATATATTTCAAGTGCAAAACTCAGTGGCACTTTCTCAAAAAGTTTTTAGGCCAGCAGAGCTCCATGTTTTTGGAGTGTTTACCCTGTCCCTTAGTTTTGGAAACTGCTCTACCACCTCCAAGGTTGTGAACTCCTGAGCATTTTCCATTCCAGATATGTATTCACTGATTTTGTAACTCTTCTCCTCTAATTGTGTCTTATTTGTGGTGAAGGTAATGTCAAGGCATTGTTCTGGATGAGAGCACTAGGATATTTGAGCAGCATATATTTACATACACATTGGATTCATTTTCCAATTTTCCATTCGAAATACTGAATCCCTGACACTAACCCATACCTAGTAGACTCAGACTATTCATCCTAATATAATGGAGAAAATTAACCCAACACAATAGAAATACAAGCACTTCAGAGGAGACATGTTGTATTGTTGGACTTGACATTTGCATTATATAAGGTAGGAGTTATAAATCTAGTCAAATTTTAATTGAAATATTCTCCATGTGTTTTTAAACTTAACAAATATGTGAATTCTTGTTTCCCTTTTCTGTAGCCTATTCACACATGTATATTTATATGCATATATAGAATCCTACCAGGTATCACACGTACATTTTTGTGAGGTGGCTGCCTTGGCAGATACAAATTGTGAGAAGAGTTCACTCCTCCTAAATGCTGTTGGAAATGAAAATTCAACCTATAGGAGAGCGTCCTAGTAGAACAACATTATACATTAACTCATGTTCAGTAAAATAAATATTTTTGCATTTGTGGATGATATATATTTACTGATGAATTCGATTGGCATTTATATTGGTACTTTTTAATGTCTGTGAGTGTTGTGTGTGTGTGTTTGTGTGTGTGTGTGTGTATATATATAGATATGGATATAGATATAGATATAGATATAGATATACTCTCCAAATTTTTCAAAATATGAAATATATGTGTCTAATATACACTCTCTAAATTCATTCATGTTCATGTATGTGGATTTATAATCCACTTTTCACAAGATTATAATCAGAAATATTCATCCACCTGCAATACATATTTGTTTCCTAGTACTTAAAACTAACTTCAGTGAATTGTGCATACAAATCCTAATTATTCTACAGTAACTGACCCAGTCTAACATCAATGCAAGTAGACTCCTATGGGACATGATATGTAATTTGTCATTCATTTGTATTCGACACTGGTACATTATTATTTCTTCAGTTTTTGAACATCATAATATATACATTTGCCAAGGCAGTGACCTCATTCAGTTCCAAAGAATGTGACATACCTCATTTCCTTGGTTTTGGAACTCTCTGAACTTTGTATCCAAGGAGCCAGGCACCCAGAGGCAGTCCCAGGCCCAGTCCCAGTGGGCTCACTTGTTTGGATTTACCAAAGATAGAGTCAGTCATTCTTGGTACCTACTGAAGTGGGATTACCAAATGCCTGGAGAGCTCTGAATAGGGAGCTTTCCTGTGAAAGCAGGTTGTGGCTCTCCACTTTTTCCTTACAACTTTACAGAGTTGGCCAAGGAAAACAGATCTGAGAGAGGACAGGCCATTTCGGAAGAACAGAGTATGGCCACCAGTCAGACGACACTCTGGTTAGTCATACACCTATGGGGAAGGAGGTGCCTTTTTGGGAGTGGGTGTGGGTTTGTGGTTTGTCTCATGTTCTGAAAATAGGTAGGAATGGCGGTTTGTTTGTTTTGGAGTGAACTGTTTCCGGTAAGTCATTTGAAGAGGTGAGTGTTTCCATGTCTGTGTATCCCACTGTGCCTGTGGTAGTAGACATGAGAAAAGAGAATGCAGCAATGGATGTGTCATGTCTAGTATAAAGCTTCCCAGCATTCATCCTGCCCAATTTATGAATGGAGTGTGGCTTGCCTTATGCACGGGCAACACCTAATACCTTCCTAAGTCCCTGTTTTCTTCCTGAATTCTGGCCACTCTCTAGAATAGGCTCATGGTTATGTGTCCAAGATATGTACCAAATCCAAGGTCTTTGACATGGCCATGTACTGGATACCTGAATGGAATGGCCAGCATCTCAGAAAACTCAGATATCAGTGTGACCAGGAAAGTCTCAGTGGAGATACCCTGCTTTGGGCCTTTTGCTTACCTATTGTTCTGTTGCCCTGAATATCAGGAAGGTCTTTGTCTCATGCAACCCCTTTGTTAAGCCTGAAGAAAACAGTTTTCAAATGGAAATGAATGTGCATCACCTCTGGCTCTTTGCTTAATTTCATTGGAAAAGGATGTGTCTGATTCAGGCCCTTTGCCCTGTTTTAGGCTGTGACTTAGATTCTCAGCACCTGATGGATGTAAAGAAAGATCCCATATGTGCATCTAAACCAAAATGGAAAAACGTTCAATCAATGTGCATGAATTATATTGCCTTCCTTTGTTAGGTTTCTGAAATCCATCATGTCAGAATAGGGATTCTTTGGGTGAAATGAGTTCTTCAAATCTCTGCAGAGGGGCTTGGCTTTTCTTATGACTCCAATTCACAAAAAGAATCTAGACCCCACAGTCAGAGAGCCTCAAATTGGAGAAGCGAAGCAGTATTAAGGGCAGGCCTATTTGATCACTCCTGGTTCACAGGAAGGGTGTCCAAGCCACCCTGACATTCGGCAAATGAGGGGCAAGGGAGCTTATTTTGGACACTGTCTTGGGATGTGCCTCTCATGAAAACCTCCATCCAGATGTTATGATGAGTATCTTTATGGTAGAAGATGAGGGCCATGTAGGAGTGTTTTGGTTATAATTGTGGTCATTTGTGTGGCAGTTGGAAGAGATGACTGGGTCCACCTGGGCATGAATTCTGCTGTGATTCCCCTTAGAGACTGAGTTCTGGAACTGACCTCAGAGAAGTATTGACATGAATTGTGTGGGGATTTTAGGAGGCCAGGAATGAAAGTTGCCATTGGGAACCTGGGATCAAGGCCCAGAGTGGCTTTCCACAGAACACTGGGAATCACAGCCAGGATATTACATGATTTTATTCTGAAAGACTTGGCAGGCATAATTGAGATTCAAAACACACTTGGACCTCGCTTTGTAGACCTCAATGGGCCTGGCTTCATGTGACTTTTTGGCCACTCTTTGGGTAGACTTGCCTGTGAGAGTGCTCCAGAGATTTCCCTGAAATTAGCTTCCTCACCATTTAATGGTTCCTGAATGAATTGAAACCAACATTGCCTCCAAATGCATCTGTGAAAAAATGCTAGATAATTACCATGAAATTTTAGAAATTCCGATGACCAGCTGGCACTGGAGGACCTTTGATGTCCTGTTGATGATCATGAGTATACCAGACAGGGCCTTGATTGACTGGGTTTCATGAAAATGGTGTAGAACAGAGATGCCAGTAAGTTGGGGCCTGGTAAGTAGTGGGCCTAGAGCTGTGTTATGCAAATGTGTGATAAAACATCTGTGGTGGGGCCATGTGGATCTTCCATTGGCTTCCAAATGGCTGTGACTGACATGGTGCAACCATCACACCCATATATGTAAAGGCATATTTTTATATGGAGAGGTTTCAGGGCAATGTTCAGTATCATGTTGCTATTGTCAAGGGGGCAAGCTACTTGAGATAGAACCCTGGTTGGTGCATTCTCCTGGAGACCCTGCCAACCACACCTGACAGAACTCCCTTCAGCACTGTGTCCCATTTGAACTCGTTGTATTTCATGAAGCAAATACCAAACTCCCAGTGCAGCAGCAAGAAACACCACGAAAATTTGAGGATGACATTGGTTTCACAGTCCACACGGGAAGACCCTTAGCCCTCAGTGGCCAAAGTTTACCTACAAAAAGAGAATTCATCACTGCTGCCTCATTTTTATTTTAAAATAAGTAACCATTTCCTCCAGGTCACATAGATGCAGATCCAGCTTTGATGGTTTCACTACAAATAAAGCTAAAGCTCCTGACAACAACATATATTTCAAGTGCCCAACCTCAGAGGCAGATTCTCAAAAAGTCTTTTGGCCAGCAGAGCTCCATGTTTGTGGAGTGTTTACCCTGTCTCTTACTTTTGGAAACTCCTCTACCACCTCCAAAGATGTGAAATCTGGAGCATTTTCCATTCTAGATATGTATTCACAGATTTTCTAACTCTTCTCCTCTAATTGTGTCTTACTTGGGGCGAAGGTAATGTCAAGGCATGGTTCTGGAGGAGAGTGGGAAGATTTTTCCGTAGCATATATTTGCATACACATTGGATTCAGTGTCCTATTTTCAATTCAAAATACTGAATACCTGACTCTAACCCATACCCTACCAGACTCTGACTACTAATCCTAATATGATGGAGAAAAATAACCCATAAAGAATAGAAATACAAGCAGTACAGAGTAGGCATGGTGTATAGATGGACTTGCCTTTTGCATGATACAGAGTTGGAGTTATAAATCTAGTCAATTGTTTGTTGAAATAGTTGTCCTTGTATCTTTAAGGTTAACAAATATGTGAATTGATGTCTCCCTTTCTCTGTATTCTTATATGCACCTATAGATTCCTATCTGGTACCACACGTACATTCTTGTGAGGTGGCTGACTTGGCAGATACAAATTGTTAGAAGAGATCACTCCTACTAAACCCTGTTGGAACTGAATATTCAACCTATGGGTGAGCTTGCTAGTTGAACAGCATTATACATAAATCCATGTTCAGTAAAATGAATATTTTTAGATCTGTGGATGGTATATATTTTATAATGAATTTTGATTGACATATATATTGCTACTTTTTTGTCTGTGTGTTTGTTTTATGTATATGTATATATATGTATATATATATATGTGTATATATATATATATATATATATATATATATATATATATATATATACACTCTCCAGATTTTTCAAAATATGAAATATATGTGTCTTATATTCACTCCCTAAATTCATTCATGTTCATGTATGTGGATTTATAATCAACTATTCACAAGATTATTCTCAAAATATTCATCCACCTGAAATTTGCCCAATGCTCTCAAATGTCAATCCTATTTGTGACTACATATTTGTTTCTTCCTAAGATTATATATTTAAACTCAACCCTGTTCAAAATGTCTAATCCTATCACACACTTTATACTTTGCCTGATTTTGTAATGTCTCTATTGATATATGCTTTCCTACATATTTTCCCCACTTCATCATTGTGACTGACTCTTCACTTGTGCTGACATTTACATTCACTCTCTAATCGAAATCCTATTGCTAAGAAACTTTTGTTCCAAATCTTATACTCACCCTTCTTCCTAAACTTACTGACTATCTTCCTAATGCTACAGACTATCCCTTTTTGACTGGATGTTCTCTTCTACATTCAATCATCCAAGTAAACCAACAGGCTATCTCATGCAACATCAAAGGGTTTATTGGGTGTCCAGAATGCTGGGGTTCAGAGCTCACCTGAATAGAGCAGATAGCCCTGAGAATAGCTGAAGTAGAGCTTATATACTTTCCCTGGAGAGAGAAGGGAGGGAATTGTATTGATGGGTCAGGGCGAGTGGGCGGTTTGCATGCAACTGGGAGAGGGAGTACATTCTGCAATTTGGCAGCTGGGGATAGAACATTCTGGGAACAAATTTTGCAAACATTTCTCAAGATTTCAACAGCGTTCTGTTAAGCATACAGAAAAACAAGATGTGACAAGTACCTATTTTATTAATATTTCATTCCCCACTTCTTCTTCTGGCTAATTTTAATCATACAAATGATCATTGGAGGGTGTCACATTCAATGTCTGCTAGTGGGGTATTACCATAAGTTTAACTCCTCCAATTTGAGCCTGGAGAAAAGATATTACACGGTTGAGCAAACAGGGTTTTATAGTTAGCAATAATATGAGGATTATTATTGGACCGGCCAGGGTTGATAAAAACGTAGTTAACCAGGGGGACTGTGTGAACCAAGACTCAAGCCACCCTTTTGGGCCCTCTCTCATTTGTTGATGCTCTTCAAGGTGTCTTTTAAATTTACTCATAGATTTTATTACGACTCCAGTATAGTCAGCATAAAAACAACATTCTTCCCTCAATGCAGCACAAAGCCCCCCTTCTCTAATGAAGAGGAGGTCCAACCCTCAACTGTTCTGTAAAACAACTTCAGAGAGAGAGGTTAAAGTTTCATGCAAAGCCCTGAAGGAGGTTTCTAATATCTTACTTTTGCTCTATTGCTGCTTCTAATTGGGTCATCTTTTGTGTCCCATGGACAATGCCACTGGTTCCTCTGCCCACCCGTGCAGCAACTCCTATTCCTAATAGGATGGCTAAAGTGAGGGATATATGTTCCCAGTGGAACCGGTTGTATGCCCCCCCTATTTGATCTTCAAATGAACCTGCATCATGATAGAGCACTCTGGGAAACATCTGCACCATTACACAATTTATCACATATCCTGATCATTTCATGAAAACATAAACGATGTTTAAGTATATAGAATTATGCTGTTGTAGGCACTGACAAAGCAAGGCACCTAAGATAGCACTCAAGAGAGGGAAACAGTCCTATTTGGTTGCAACCGGATTCAGAGGGCATTGCTTATATTGTAATCAATTAATCCCATGAAACTCAAGTTTAGGTAGTTTCAGAATTTTGTACCCAACATATAAGGGATGGGGCTCAGAAGTTCACAGTCTTCAGAAGTTTAAAAAAGCAGTATTTGTTTCTGTTTTTCCTTCTGTTCTGGGCAAGTTAACTTTTCAAGGACACCTGGGAGGAGGAGAGCTTTTTCTTCCATTTCTTATTTTCCCCCTGCCAGCTGTTACCATGGAGCCCGGTTGGTAATTTCTTTATCTTAGAAATGTAGCCATCTCTGTGAAGCCCCAGCTGAAGGCCAGAGGACTTGTTCACATATTTTGTGAAAAACTAGTTAGGGGTTGTCTAGCTTAGAAGTACTGAGATTTTTAGCCAGTGGCCAAGTAGAACAGGGCAATACGAAAGAGAAAGTTTATCTACATTAAAGTCTTTATTGGGACTGTTTTGCTGAAAGTTCAAAACTCAGCCATGGTGAAGACTTCTGAAGAAGGTCATTTAAGACTTTTCTGTGGGCCTGGTACAGAGGGGGAAAGACGGGGAAGGTGGGGCTGAGAGCACCTCCGAGGATCTGAGAATGAGGGAAAAGAGAGATGTAAAAGAATAATGCGAAAGGGTATTGGGAATTTCCTAGCAGCAAACTTGAGCAGTAGATCAGGTAGAGCAGAGTGAAAGAAGGGAGTGAGGATCCCAAAATCCTGTGAGGGACTTTAAATTTTACTAACCTGTTTTCAGTGATGACAAAAAACTTTAAAGGCCAATTATATTACATCTTGGATAAGGGTCTCAGGGCTCTCCTCAGCTCGTTTGAGCATTGGGTTAGCTGGTAAGAGGACCTGGTGGGACCCGGTGAGGGCACTGACAGGAGATGAGAGGAATGAGTCGGTGGAGCGGTACCTATGTACCTGCTACCTCAGAGAGGGGGCGATGGTCTGAGAACTGGTGGAGCTTTGGGTTTCTGATCTAGTTATTGGAGGGGAGAAATCAAGTTGCTGAGATGGGAGTGACATCAGAGGGTCTGGAGCAGAAGGCTGAGGATAATGATCTATTGGAGAAGCATAGTTCAGGATGTGAGTGAGGGAGGGAAAAGGCTTCCACATAGGGGAATTTCCTTTCACTCTTTTGAGCACTTGCAGAAGTTAAAAAGGTCATGCAAAATTTGAGGATCTAGAGACCCCTCTGGGTGCCATAGTTTTTGGTTGTCTAATTGGTAATGTGGCCAATGCTGTGTACTGAATTTGATGAAGAATTGGGGTTCCATCAGGCAGCCCCTGTATGCACACATTCCCATGACATACAGAAAAAGTCGGCTTTTCCCCCACACAGCCATTGCTCTTTGTGGCTTTGATAGTCTGCCAGGCAAACTTAGTAATCTAGACTAGCCAACCTGCATCTGGCTCGCGTGTCCCTACATCCATTGTTTCCATTATCTATGGTACAGAAGGGATTTAATGGTATTTTAGTGGGATCCTCTTCATCAGGGATATCACAATAGGAAATACCTATAGCCAGCTAACAAATGTCTGGATGGAGAGATGGCCACCAGGTCCCTAAGGGGGCTGTATGCGAGATAGACCATACTTCTTTTCCAGTAGGATTTGTGATCAGCCATCACTGCTTAATGGGCTGATGAGGGTTAGGACTACTTGTAGCCAAGGGGAGAGTATATAACCTTATTCACATTGCGAATACACAATTTGAAACTGTTACCAGTCTTTTTCAGTTTCCAGAAAGATTCTGTACAGGCAGCAGGCTTGAGATGAGAGGTATGGATCCAGGAAGTGATTCTGTTTACGTTTACCACTGTAGGTGTTATAATAGCACCTGGTATGGTCCTTTTCAGCGGGGTACCAGGGATGACACCTGATATCATCTTACATAGATGAAATCTCTTACTTGATATGGATGTGGAATCCCCTGGTTCCCAGTTGGGTAGGCAGTGGCCAGCTGTTTTCACAGGTATTACTGAGTTCTTTCAAGATCTTTAAGTCTGTCAAGCAAGGGGGTGTGGAAAGGATCTTTAGGTCTTACAGTTGGGCTTAGGTCCCCTACTGGAGGAGGGCCACCATAAAGAATTTCACATGTGGTAAGGTTACTCAAAGAAACAAAGGGATTTTTTCTTGCATGAAACATTGCATAAGGCAGGAGCATAGTCCAATCTTATGCTGGTCTCTAAGCTTAATTTCGTTAAGGTCTCTTTAATAGTTCTATTCATTCTTTCTACTTGTCTTGAACTCTGTGGTCTATAAGCACAATTTAACTTCCAATTAATCCCCAGGTTCCTGGCTAACCCCTGACTTACCTGGGTCATGAACATCGGTCCATTGTCAGATCCTATTACCGGCTTAGCTTCCTCCAATGGTAGAGAGGCTTAGTCAGCAGCAGCGGAATCACTTAGAGTGTGTTGTGTGTTAGGGGACGAGGGCAGGGGATAAGGAGGGGGAGAAGAGTCCAGTAGAGTCAAATCTGTGACTCAGGGAGAACAGAGGGTGGAGGAGGAGGAGGTTGAGAGGGTTTGAGAGATCATGGGGGAAGGAGTAGGAGCAGAGGTAGGGGCAAGGAAAGGCTTCACCCATGGAGGAGGAGATTTGCAGAGGTCCTGCCAAGTTAAGATATATGGCTGTTGATCCGGATGGCTATGTGGCGCTGGCTGAAAGACAATACCTCTGACTTTTTAAATTAGTGGGAAGTAGAAAGATCCTTCTAGGGGCCATACGACTCCAAAGATGGGCCATTCTGAGGCACAGAGATTCTGCCAGGTCCAGCGTTTTACTAAAAAAAGAAAGATTCTGAGCCCTTAAGCGGACTTTGGTCCAGTGATCAAGGGTCAGGGACAGAGGCATTGACGTGCTCTGTTCCATAATGAAAGTTCCACAAACAGTAAAAGCAAGGACACACGACACAGATAAGACAAGACCATAAAGACAGGCAATGAACATCCAACACTGAGACCAGGAATGAGTAGCCGGCAAAACCCAATGGTATGGCAATAACGAATCTAAAAGAAAATATCACTGAGTCGAGAAGACTATTGTTCCTTGATTTCCCGAGTTCTCTGCGGGGTCCTCCAGAGAGGTGCCCTTTGTCTCTGTGACATGTCTCTCAGCCACCGTCGGAGAGAGCCCAGGCTCTTCATCGCCAGCAATTTTGCCAAGCCCTAACAAGAAACCTGAAACCAGAAAGAGGCGCCTTACTTGCTCCGAGAGGAGCCCGTTGGGGTCTCTCTCTCGTCCGCCACTGCTGGAACTCAGTGGAAACTCAATATGTAAAGGTCAGGCGAGTGTCAGAGGAAGATACTACCAAGAGACTGTCTCATGCAACAGCAAAGGGTTTATTTGTGGTCCAGCATGCTGGAGCTCAGAGCTAAATTAAATAGAGCAGAGACCTCTGAGAACAGCTTAAGCAGAGCTTATATACTTTCCTTGGAGAGGGAAGAGAGGGAAGTTCAGTGATGGGTAAGGGCGAGTGGGCGGTTTGCATGACACCAAGTGAGGGAGTACATTCTGCAGTTCGGCTGTTGGGAACAGTACATTCTAGAACAAGATTAGCAAACATTTCTCAAGATTTCAACAGTGTTTTGTTAAGCATACAGAAAAACAGGAAGTGACAAGTACCTATTTTATTAATTTTATTAACCTTTCACTACCGACTATGCCTTTTTGACGTGATGTTCCTTCTACATTAATTCATGCAACGTACAAGGTGCTATGCCATTGTATATCGATTTATCTGAGACAACTCTGCAGAACGTAATTCAACACCACGTATCCCTATCAAGGGCCCAATGCCCTTCTTTGCTTCAAATCAGACTTAAATTTCTTTTTTCATACATATATTTCACCTATATATTCTTCTACACATAGCAAGTTCCCAATACGATCATTCATCCAGCAAAATGATTTCTAACCCAAATCGAGCATGTTTTTAACCATAACCGGACACTGTTCCCTCAATCTAACTTTACAGAAGAGCAGGGCAGGAGTTGATATTACAATACAGAAATGTAGAAAAACTTCCACCTGCTGAGAACCTCAAAGGTCCATGCAGAAATGATCCCTGGAGAAGATGTAGGAAGCAATAAAGGACCTGAGAGACCAAAAGTCATCTTCCATGGCAAACAACCCGGTCAGGATAAAAGGTTGTGTCTGAATCAGATTTTTTTTTAATGTAGAGATCATGGACCAAACCAGGCCTGTGTGGAGATCTATTCCTGGGTGCCTTTGGTTGATATACCATTCTAACTTGTGAAAATGTCACAGGAAGTAGGGGCAGCCTCAATCTCTTGGGACCCTTGGAAGCAACAGTTAGGACAAAGTGGCTGCCAAGACAGTGCCCTCATTCAGTTCAGGAAGGAAGTGACCTCACCTCACTTTCTTGGTGATGGAACTCTCTGAACGTGGGATCCAGGAAGCCAGGCACACAGAGCCAGTCCCAGTCCCAGTCCCAGTGGTCTCACTTGTTTGGATTTACCAAGGACAGGGTCAGTATTTTTTGGTACCTACAGATGTGAGGAAGGCCCAATGCCAGGAAAGCTCGGATGCAGGGCTTTTCATGAGAAAGCAGGTAGTAGCTCACCGTTGGCTCCTAAGAAGTTCACAGAGTTGGCCAAGGAGACAAGATCTGAGACAGGAAAGGCCATTTTGGGGGAACATATTATGGCCCACAAGTCAGAGGACACTCTGGATAGTCACAAACCTACTTAGGGGAAGGAGGTGCCTTTGTGGGTGTGGTTGTGGGTTTGTGGTTTTGTCTCATTTTCTGAGAATAGGTAGGACAGTCGGTTTGTTTCATTTGAAGTGGACTGTTTCTAGTAAGTCTTTTCACAGGGCGAGTGTTTCTATGTCTGTGTATTCCACTGTTTCCGTGGTTGTAGACATTAGAAAAGAGAATCCATCAATGGATGTGTCGTGTCTAGTAGAAATCTTCTCAGCATTCATATTGCCCCATTTATGAATGGACTGTAGCTTGCCTTATCGATGAGCAACACCTGCTACCTTCCTAAGTTTCTATTTTCGTCCTGAATTCCGGCCAATCTCAAGAATAGGCCCATGGTTTTGTGTCCAAGATATGTACCACCTACAAGCTCTGTGACATGGCCATGTACTGGATAGCTGTAGGGGATGGCGAGCATCTCAGAAAACTCAGATATCAGTGTGACCAGGAAAGTCTCAGAGGAGAAACCCTGCTTTTGGCCTTTTGCTTACCTATTGTTCTGTTGCCCTGAATGTCAGGAAGTTCTTTGCCTCAGGCCACCCCTTTGTGAAGCCTGAAGAAAACAGTTTTCAAATGGAAATGAATGGGCATACCTGTGGCACTTTCCTTAATTGCTTTGGAAAGGGATGTGTCTGAATCATGTCCTTGGCCCTGTGTGTGGCTGTGGCTTAGATTCTCAGCACCTGATGGATCTAAAGAAAGTTACCATGTGTGCATCCAAAAGAAAATTCGCCAAAAGAGCAATTATTGGGAGGAAGTCTCTCGACTTCCTCTGTAAGGTTCCTGACTTCCATCAAGTGAGAATGGGATCCTTTGGGTCAAAAGAGTTCTACAAAACCTGCAGAGGCTAGCCCATTGTGCTTGGGTTTTCTCATGACTAAAATTCACATAAAGAATCTAATCCCCACAGACAGTAGTCCTCAAATTGGAGCGGTATTAACGGCAGGCCTATTTGATCACTTTTAGTTCACCGGATGGGTGTCCAGGCCACCTTGACTTTAGGCAAATGAGGGGCAAAGGAGCTTATTTGGGACACTGTCTTGGTCTGCACCCCTCATGGAAACCACCAGCCAGATTATGATGAGTGTCTATATGAAAGAAGATGAGGGCCATATGGGAGGGTTCTTGTTTTAATTGTGGTAATTTGTGTGGTAGTTGGAAGAGATGACTGGGTCCACCAGGGCTTGAACTCTGGTGTGATTCCCCTTAGAGACTGAGTTCTGGAACTGACCTCAGAGAAGTATTGCCATGAATAGTGTTGGGATTTTAGGAGACCACGCATGAGAATCGCTTTTGGAAACTGAGATCTAGGCCCAGGATGGCTTTCCACAGAGCTCAGGGATTCTGAGCCAGGATATCACATGTTTTAATTCTTAAAGACTTGGTAGCCATAATTGAGAGTCCAAACACACATGGACCTCACATTGTATACCTCAATGGGCCTGGATTCATGTGTCCTTTTGGCCACTCTTTGGGAAGGCTTGCCTGTGAGTGTTCTCCAGAGCTTTCATTGAAATGAGCTTCCTCACCATTTAATGGATCCTGAATTAAATGAAACCCACAGTGCCTCCAACTTCATCCTTGAAAAATGACTAGATTAATACCATGAAATTTTTGAAATCCCCATGACCAGGTGGCACTGGATAACCTTTAGATATCCTGTTGCTGATCATGAGTATAACAAACAGTGCCTTGATTGACTGAGTTTCGTGAAAATGGTGTAGAACAGAGATGCCAGTAAGTTGGAGCCTGCTGGGTAGTGGGCGTAGAGCAGTGGACTATAGGTGTGTAAATAAATATTTTTGGTAGGACCACCTGGATCTTCCATTGGCTTCCAAATCTTGCGACTGACATGGTGCAGGCAGCAGACCTTTATATGTAAAGGCATCTTGTTATATGTAGAGGTTTCAGGGCAATGTTCAGAATCAGGTTGCTATAGTCAAGGGGAAAGCTATGTGGGATAGAAGCCTGGTTCGTACATTCTCTTGCCGACCCTGACCAACCACACATGACAGAACTCCCTCCAGCATTGTGTCCCAGTTTAACATATTGTATTTCATGAAGCAAATACCAAATTCCCAGTGCAGCAGTAAGAAACACCCTGAAAAGTGGAGGATGACCAAATGGCTTCACAGACCACACGGGAAGACACTTAGCTCCCAGTAGCAACAGTTTACCTACAAAGGGAGTTTTCAGACCTGCTGCCTCATGTTCATTACAAAATAAAGAACCATGTCCTCCAGGTCTCATAGATGCAGACCCAGATTGCAGAATCACATCAGTTGCAGAACCATTGATTTAAATATTGCCATACATATATTTCTTGTGCCTAACCTCAGAGGAAGTTTCTCAATAAGTCTTTAGGTCAGCACAGCTCCATGTTTCTGAAGTGTTTACCATCTCCCATACTTTTGTAAACTGTTTTACCACCTCCAGTGTTGTGAACTCCTGAGCATTTTTCATTCCACATATGTATTCACAGGTTTTCTAACTCCTCTCCTCTAATTGTGTCTTACTTTTAGCGATGGTTATGTCAAGGTATTGTTCTGGATAAGAGAGGGAAGATTTTTGTGTATCACATGTTTGCATACACATTAGATTCATTTTCCTATTTTCCATTTGAAATACTGAATCCCTGACACTAACCCATACCCTACTAGACTCTGACTACTAATCCTAATATCATGGAGAAAAAAAACCCTAACTGAATAGAAGTACAGTCCTTTTATAGGAAGCATGGTGTATATTTGTATTTGTCTTCCTCTTTATCAAGAGTATGTGTTTTAAATTTAGTAAACTTTTCATTTTAATATTTCTCCATGATTTTTTAAAGTTATCACATATGTAAATTCTTGTCTCCCTTTCTCTGTATCCTATTCAGCACATGTAATTTTTTTATGCATATACAATATCCTACCTGGTATCACACGTACATTCTTGTAAGATCACTGACTTTGGAATATAAAAATTGTGAGAAGAGATGACTCTCCCTAAATAATGATGGAACTGAAAATTCCACCTATGGGTGAGCTTCCTAGTGAAAAACACTATACATAAATCCATGTTCAGTAAAATGAATATTTTTGGATTTGTGAATGAATTATATTTCATGATGAATATCGATTGGCATATATATTGCTAAATATTAATGTGTGTGTGTGTGCATGTGTGTGTGTGTGTGTGTGCGTGTGTGTGTGTGTATATTCTACGGATTTTAAAAAAATATGAAAAATATGTGTCTTATTATACACTCCCTAAATTCATTCATATTCATTTATGTTCATTTAAATTCAAATTTTCACAAGATTATTCTCAGTAATATTCATAAACCTGAAATATATTTTGGTTTCCTACTACTGAAAACTTAGTTCAGTGGATGGTGCTTAAAAATCCTAATATTTCTACAGTAACTGACCCAGTTTAACATCAATGCAAGTAGATTGCTATGGGACATGATGTGTAATTTGAAGTTCATTTTTACTCAACACTGGTACATTACTATTTCTTCAGTTTATGGACATCATAGGATGTATTTTTTCATCCACAACTTCACAAATTTTTTTGGCATTTGGTTCACTTTCAATTACTTACTACTTCAGAACACATGTATTCCTCCATGTTTCTTTACTGGTCTTTTCACTAGACTTCTTTCTAAACACATTATTTTCGATTCCATAATCATTTTTGAAGCAAAACTCACTCTTCACGACAAACCGTAACCCTAATAATACCATTGCATATATAACTCGTTGGAATGATGGTATATATATCAATATAAGATTTCCAATATATTTTCAGATGCAAACTCAATCCATTATTTAATGTTGGATCCAGTTACATACTTTATTCACAATATGGTCTATTCATGCATCATCTCAATAATCATCAACACAAGGTACACCTATTTGTATCCCCAGTACTAATTTATAAGTTTCCAGAATATTACTCCCCTTTATGGTGGAAGAAATACTTATGTCACCTGATCTACATATACATTTTACCACAGTAGTATTCTGGACACAAAATGCAAAGGTCACACATATGATTGTACCAAAGCCTAAATGGAAAGTGACCATGGATTACTAAAAGCATCTATGTCCAGGGTGCCTACTGCTCTCAAATGTCAATCCTATTGGTTACTACATATTTGTTTGTTCCTAAGATTATATATTTAACCTCAAGCCTGTTGAAAATATCTAATCCTATCACTCACTTTATACTTTTCCTGATTTCCTAATGCCCCTATTGATATCTGCTTTCCTACATATTTTTCCCAGTTCATCATTGTGACTGTCTCTTCACATGTGCTGACATTTACATTCACCCTCTAACTGAAAACCAATTGCTAAAAAACTTTTGGTCCAACTCCGAGACTCACTCTTCTTCCTAAACCTACTGACTACTTTCCTAATCCTACAGACTATCCCTTTTTGACTGGATGTTCTCTTCTACTTTCAATCATCCGAGGTATAGGGTCCTATGCCATTGTATATTGATTTATCTGAGACCTCAGTGCAGAACATAATTCAATCTAAGTATACCAATCAAGGGCCCAATGCCTTTCTGGGCTTCAAATCTTTCCCAGATCTCTGATCACATACATATATTTCACATTTATATTCTTATAAATATCACAGGTTCCCAATACTGTAATTCATCCAGCAGAATGACTCCTAACCCAAATCGAACATGCTATTAACACTAACCATACACTGTTCCCTCAATCTCACTTTACAGAAGAGCAGGGACAGAGTTGGTCTTAAAATCCAGGAAGGAAGGGTATCATCCACCAGCTGAGAACCTCAAAAGTCCCTGCAGAAATAATCCCTTGAGTAGGTGTAGGCAGGTATGAAGGATCTGAGAGAGCAAAAGTCATCTTCCATGGCAAACAACCTGGTCAGGTTGAAGGGATGTGTCTGAATTAGCCTCTCTCTTCCTAATGTAGAGAAGATGGACCAAACCATGCCTATGTGGAGAGCTGTTCCCCGGTGCCTATGGTTGATATACCATTCTAACTTATGAATGAGTCACAGCAAGTAGAGGCAGACTCCATCTTTTGGGAACCTTGGAAGCAACTGTTAAAACAAAGTGGTTTCCAAGGCAGTGACTTCATTCAGTTCTTGAAGGAAGTGACCTCACCTTACATTATTGGTGATGAAAGTCTGTGATCTTGGGATCCAGGAAACCAGGCACACAGAGTCAAACCCACTCCATGTCCCAGTGGGCTCACTTGTTTGGATTTAACAAGACAGAGTCACTCTTTCTTGGTACCTACTGATGTGAGGACAGCCAAATGCCTGGAAACTATGAAGACTGGCCTTTCCAGAGAAAGCAGATAGTTTCTCACCACGGGCTCCTGACAACTTCACAGAGTTTGCTAAAGAGACCAGATCGGAGACAGGACACGCCATTTTTGGGGAACATAGTATGGCCCACAAGTCAGAGGACACTCCGGATAGACACACACCTACTTGGGGGAAAGAGGTGCCTTTTTGGGTGTGAGTGTGAGTTTGTGGTTTTGTCTCATGTTCTGAGAATAGTTAGGAAAGCTGGTTTGTTTGTTTTGGAGTGGACTGTTTCTAGTAAGTCCTTTGACAACGTGAGTGTTTCTTTGTCTATATATCATACTGTGTCCGTGATTGTAGACAGTAGAAATGAGAATGCATCAATGGATGTGTCCTGTCTACGAGAAAGCTTCAAAGCATTCATCCTGTGCAATTTATGAATGGACTGCAGGTTGCCGTATGGATGGGCAACTCCTGCTATCTTTCTAAATTCCTGTTTTCTTCCTGAATTCTGGACACTCTCCAGAATACGCTCATGATTTTGTGTCCAAGATATGTACCACCTCCATCTCTGTGACATGGCCATGTACTGGATAGCTGATGGGAATGGTGAGTATCTCAGAAAACTCAGATATCACTATGCCCAAGAAAGTCTCAGTGGTGAAACCCTGCTTTGGGCCTTTTGCTTACCTATTCTGTTGCCCTGAATGTCAGGAAGGTCTTTGCCTCAGGCCACACTTTGTGAAGCCTGAAGAAAATAGTTTTCAAATGGAATTGAATGGTCATTACCTGTGCCTCTTCGGTTAATTACTTTGGAAATGGATGTGTCTGAATCAGCCTCTTGGCCCTATGTGAGGCTGTGGCTTAGATTCACAGCACATGATGGGTCTAAAGAAAAATCCCATGTGTGCATCCAAAACCAAAATGGACAAAAGAACTGTCATGGTGGATAGAGTCTCTCGCCTTCCTCTGTAAGGTTCCTGACCTCCATTAAGTGAGAATAGGGATCATTTGGGTCAAGTGAATTCTTTAAAGTTCTGCAGAGGCTATCCCATAGGTTCGTGGGTTTTCTCATGACTCCAATTCACATCTATGTTTACAGAAGAGCAGGGACAGTGTTGGTCTTACAATACAGGAATGCAGTGGATCTTCCATCTGTTGAGAACCTCAAAGCTCCATGCAGAAATGATCTCTGGAGAAGATGTAGGCAGCTATGTAAGACCTGAGAGAGCAAAAATCATCTTCCATGGCAAACAACCTGGTCAGGATTAAGAGTTGAGTCAGAATGAGCCTACCTCTTCTTAATGTAGAGAAGATGGACCAAACCCGGCCTGTGTGGAGAGCTGTTCCCTTTTGCCTACGGGTGATATACCATTCTAACTTGTGAAAGTGTCACAGGAAGTAGGGGCAGCCCTCATCTCATGGGACCGTTGGAAGCAATTGTTATGACAAAGTGGTTGCCAAGGCAGTGATCTCATTCAGTTCCTGAAGGACGTGATCTCATCTCACTTCCATGGTGATGGAACTCTCTGAACTTGGGATACAGAAAGCCAGGCACCCAGAGCCAGTCTCAGTTCTAGTCCCAGTGGTCTCACTTTTTTGGATTTACAAAGGACAGAGTCAGTCTTTCTTGATACCTACTGATGTGAGGATGGCCAAATGCCAGGAAAGCTCGGAAGAGGGGCTCTTCCTGAGAAAGCAGATAGTGGCTCACTCCTGGCTTCTAACAACTTCACATTGTTGGCCAAGAAGACCAGATCTGAGACAGGTCAGGCCATTTCGGAGCATCATAGTATGGCCCATCAGTCAGAGCACACTCCGGAGAGTCACAGACCTATTTGGGGGAAGGAGGTGCCATTGCGGGTGTGGGTTTGTGGTTTTGTCTCATGTTCTGAGAATAGTTAGAAAAGGCGGTTTGTTTGGTTTGGAGTGAACTGTTTCTAGTAAGTCGTTTGACAATGCAAGTGTTTCTATGTCTGTGTATCCCACTGTGTCTGTACTTGTAGACATTAGAAAAGAGAATGCATCAATGGATGTGTCCTGTCTCATAGAAAGCTTCCCAGCATTCATCCAGCACAATTTATGAATTGAATGCGGCTTGCCTTATTGATGGGCGATACCTGCTACCTTCCTAAGTTGCTGTTTTCTTCCTGAATTATGGCCAATCTCCAGAATAGGCTCATGGTTTTGTGTCCAAGATATGTACTACCTCCAAGCTCTGTGACATGGCCATGTACTGGATAGCTGAATGGAATGGCGAGCATCTCAGAAAACTCAGATATCAGTGTGACCAGTAAAGTCTCAGTGGAGAATCCCTGCTTTGGGCCATTTGCTTACCTATTGTTCTGTTGCCCTGAGAGTCAGGAAGGTCTTTGTCTCAGGCCAACCCTTTGTGAATCCTGAAGGAAAGATTTTTCAAATGGAAATGAATATGCTTTACCTTTGGCTCTTTCATTAATTGATTTGGAAAGAGATGAGTGTGAATCAGCCTCTTGGCCCAGTGTGATTCTTTGACTTAGATTCTCAGTACCTGATGGATCTAAAGAAAGATCCCATGGGTGCATAAAATCCAAAATGGCATAAAGAGCAGTCATTGTTGATGAAGTATTTTGCCTTCCTCTGTAAGGTTCCTGAATTCCATCAAGTGAGAATAGGGATCTTTTGGGTCAAATGAGTTCTTCAAATCTATTCAGAGGCTATCCAATAGGTGCTTGAGTTTTCTCATCTTTCCAATTCACATAAAGAATCTGTACCCGACACTCAGTAGGACTCAAATTGGAGAAGCAGAGCAGTATTAAGGGCAGGCCTATTTGATCACTCCTGGTACACAGGAAGGGTGTACAGGCCACTGGGAATTTAGGCAAATGAGGGGCAACAGAGCTTATTTTGGACACTGTCTTGGGCTACGCTAATGCTATCAAATGTCAATCCTATTGTTGACTTCATATTTGTTTTATCCTAAGCTCATATATTCATCCTCAACCCTGTTGAAAATATCTAATCCCATCACTCACTTTATTCTTTTCCTGATTTCCTAATGTCTCTATTGATATCTGCTTTCCTACATATTTTGCCCTGTGCATCATTGTGACTGACTCTTCACTTGTGTTGACGTTTACATTGACTCTCTAACCAAAACCCTATTGCTAAAGAACTTTTGTTCCAAATCCTATACTCACTTTTCTTCCTAAACTTACCGACTATCTTTCTAATCCAACTGACTATAACTTTTTGAATGGATGTTCTCTTCTACATTCAATGATCCAAGTACAGTTCAGGTTTCTATTCAACCGGGTGAGGGAGTAGATTCTGCAGTTTGGCAATTGGGGACAGCACATTCTGGCAACAAGATTAGCAAAGAGTTCTCAAGATTTCAACAGTGTTTCGTTAAGTGTACAGAAAAACAGGAAGTGACAAGTACATATTTTATTAACCTTTCATTCCCCACTTCTTTTTCTGGCTACTTTTAATCATAAAAGTGATCTTTGTGGGGTGTCACATTCTATGTCTGCTAGTGGGGTATTACCATAATTTTAATTTGTCCAACTTGAGCTTGGAGAAAAGAAATTACATGGTTGAGGAAACAGGGTTTTATAGTTAGTAATAATATGAGGATTATTATTGGACCGGCCAGGGTTGATAAAAACGTAATTAACCAGGGGGACTGTGTAAAAAAAGACTCAAACTACCCTTTCTGTGCCTCTCTCTCTCTCTCGTTGTTGCTCTTCAAGGCATCTTTTTAATTTACTCATAGATTTTTTTACAACTCCAGTATTGTCGACATAAAAACAACATTCTTCCCTCAATGAAGCACAAAGGCCCCCCTCTGTCATGAAAAGGAGGTCCAACCCTCGACTGTTCTGTAAAACAACTTCAGAGAGAGAGGTTAAAGATTCCTGCAAAGCTGTGATGGAGGTTTCTAAAATCTTTAAGTTTTGATCTATTGCTGCTTCTAATTGGGTCACTTGTTGTGTCCCATGGACCAGAGCAGTGGTTCTTGTGCCCAACCCTGCAGCAACTCCTATTCGTAATAGAATGGCTAAGGTGAGGGACATATGTTCCCAGCGGAACCGGGTTGTATGTCCCCCTCTTTGATCTTCAGATGAACCTGCGTCATGATAGAGCACTCTGGGAAACATCTGCACCATTTCACAATTAATCACATCTGTTGACCATTTCATGAAAACATAAACAATGTTTAAGTATATAGAATTATACTGTTGTAGGGACGGACAAGGCAAGGCACCTAAGATAGCACCAAAGACACGGAAACAGTCTTTTTTGGTTTCAACCAGATTCAGAGGGCATTGCTTCTGTTGTAATCAATTAATCCCCTGAAACCCAAGTTACGTAGTTTCAGAATTTTGTACCCAACACGTAAGGGAAGGGGCTCAGAAGTTCACAGTCTGCAGAAGTTCACAAAAAGCAGTTTTTGTTTCGGTTTTTTCCTCAGTTTGGGCAAGTTAACTTTTCAAGGACACCTGGGTGGGGGTGTCTTCCCTTTCTTTTTTTCCCCCTTCCAGCTGTTTCCATACAGCCCAGTTTGTAACTTCTTTATCTTAGAAATGTAGCCATCTCTGTGAAGCCCCAGCTCAAGGCCAGAGGCCTTTTTTTCAAATATTTTGTGAAAAACTAGTAAGGGTGTGTCTAGATCAGGAGTGCTGAATTTTTTAGCCAGTTGCCAAGGAGACCAGGGCAACACAAAAATAGGAAGTTTATCTACAGTGAACTCTTTTATCGGGATTCTTTTGCTGAAAGTCCTAAATCAGCCATGGTGAAGACTTCTGGAGAAGGTCAGTTAAGACTTTTCTGTGGGCCTGGTACAGAGGGGGACAATTTGGAAGGCAGGGATAAGAGCAGCTCTGTGGATCTGAGAATGAGGAAGTAGAGATGTAAAAGAATATTGGGAGAGGGCTTTGGGATCTTAATAGCAACAAAAACTTGAGCAATAGAACAGAAAGAACAGAGGGGGAGACGGGAGTGAGATTCCAAAAAGCCTGTGAGGGACTTTAAATTCTTAGTAACCTGTTTTTAGTGATGACAAAGCAACATTAAAGGCCATTTTCATTACATCTTGTATTAGGGTCTGAGGATTCTTCTCAGCGGGTTTGAGCTTTGCATTAGGTGGTAAGAGGACTGGGTGGGACCCGGTGCGGGCACTGACAGGAGAGGAGAGGAGTGAGTGAATGGAGTGGTACCTCAGTACCTGCAACCTCAGCAAGGGAGCAATGGTCTGAGAACCAGTCGAGATTTGGGTTTTTGATCTAGATATTGGAGGGGAGAAATCAAGTTGCTGAGGTGGGAGTGACAGCAGAGAGTCTGGAGCACAAGGCTGAGGGTGAGCATCTATTGGAGAAGCATAGTTCAGGATGTGAGCAAAGGAGAGAGAAGGCCTCCACATAGCGGAATCTCCATTCACCCTTTTGAGCACTTGCAGAAGTTAAAAAGGTCACACAGAATTTGAGGATCTAGAGACCCCTCTGGGGGCCATCGGTTTTGGTTATCTAATTCGTAATATGGCCAATGCTGTGTACAGAATTTGATGAGGAGTTTGGGTTCCATCTGACAGTCCCTGTATGCTCACATCCCCATGACTTACAATAGAAGTCTGCTCTCCCCCCCCCACAGCCGTGACTGTTTGTGGCTTTGATAGTCTGCCGGGCAAACATAGTAATCTAGGCTAGCCAACCTGCATCTGGCTCACGTGTCCCTACATCTATAATGTTTGTTTCCATTATCTATGGTACGGAAGGGATTTAATGGAATTTTAGTGGGATCCTGTTAATCAGGGATATCCCAATAGGAAAGACCTATAGCCAGCTGACAAATGACTGGGTGGAGAGATGGCCACCAGGTTCGTAAGGGGGCTGTATTCGAGATAGGCCATACTTCGTGTCCAGTAGGATTTGTGATCAGCCATCGCAGCTTAAGGGGCTGATTAGGGTTAAGACTACTGGTCGTCAAGGGGAGAATAAATATCTTCCAGGATCTTCTTTACAACCATTTGCAATGTTTCTTTTTTCTTCTTTTTTATTTCTTTTTGTGTGTGTGTGTGGGGAAGGCTTCAATACATCCTGAAAATGTATGTTCAAAGACTAGGAATTATTTAAGTCCATACCTTACTGGCTTAATTTCAGTAAAGTCCACTTCCCAGAATTGTTCTCGTCTGGTTCCTCATAGGTGCTTTCCTGCAGGAAGCTTGGAAGTGTAAGCTTTAACCAATTAATGGACCTGACAGGCTTTTGTTACCCATTCAGTTATTTCCTTTTGCTGTGAGTAGGTTAGTGGAAAACTGTGTTCTTGATCCTTCACGAATGAATGCAGTTTCTTTGAACAAAGGTGAGTGAGTTGATGAACATTTGCTACTGACATAGTTAGAGCCATGATTATAGGAGTAGTTACTGAAGAATTAAAAAATTCCACTTGAGGGCCTTCAGGGTTAAAAGTTATTTTGGCCCAGAGCTTGGTGAGCAGAACTCTGCCCATCAATGGGGCCAGGCATTCTGGGATTACTAGGAAGGAGTGATGGATTTTTCCTTTTTCCTGGTCCATGGTCCTCGTAGTTGTCAAAGCCCGATATTTACTTCTGTTAGACTCTTGAATTAGAGACCTTTTATTCGGTAGAGGGCCCAATGGGCCTTACGGGCTGAGTATATTCACCCTGCATCTACTTCAAAGTTTATTGTGTTCCCCTCCACTTCAAAAGTTACCTTGAGGTCAGGGAGAGGATCTGAGCCCGGACTTTCTTAGTATTCCTCCAGAGTCAGAATATCTGGCTGGCATGGCTGTCTCTTTCTAGGGCACTCTTTGGCCCAGTGTCCTTTTTCTTTAGAGTAGGCACATTGATCTCAGGCCAGGGGTGGCCTCTAGTGTGTGCCCAGGTATCCCTTCCTGTCTCTCTGTTTCTTAATTTCTGGCCTATTTGTTGTTGTGACCAGGACCTTAGTCAATGCCTTAGTCTGTCTTTTGTTTCTTTTATCCTCACTCAGCTCCCTTCTCTTCCTCAGTTTCTCTCTTAAAGTATACCTTCTCGGGTTCTCTGAATAAATCCCTCAAAGTCATATCTTGTAATCCATCTAAGCATTGTAACTTTCTTTTAATATCCAGGGCAGCTTTCCCAATAAAGGCCATTGTGACAGATGCCTTTTGATCCTCTGCCTGAGGATCGAAAGGAGTATGTCTCTTATATGCCTACATAATTATCTCTAAGAACATAGAGGGAGATTCATCAGGCCCTTAAATAATCTCTCTTACCTTGGCCAAATTAGTTGGTCACCTAGCGGCCACTAAGATACCCACTATTAGAGCCCGGCGATAAGTGGACAGATGCTCCCTACCTTCAAAGGTGTTGGGGTCCCAGTTGGGTCGTTTCAAGAGAAAGCCGGCTTTGAATATATTGGGAAGTTTTGTCGGTCACGCATTTGGTCCGAAGATACTTTTTTCTAGCATCCAGGAGGATTCTCTTTTGTTCCTCTGTCAAGAAGAGAGTCCCTAGGAGTTGTTGGCAGTCATCTCAAGTAGGTTGGTGTGAAAACATCAATGACTTCACCAGACCTGAGAGCCAGGTTGGGTCCTCGGTAAAAGGGGGATTGTTATTTTTCCATTTATATAGGTCTGAAGAGGAGAAGGCCAATACTGGTAGGCTTGCATTTTTTCCCTATGGCCATCGTCAATCATTGGTCCTTAGGGATGGAGGGAAGCAACACGGGAGTTCCAGGGTTTTCAATCATTTGCCACCGGCGAGTTCCTTTAGCAACTCCAGCTTCCTCCAGGGGAGGAGGGGCTGTGTGTGACGCAGGGGAGTTATCTGGAGGGCCCTGGGCTGGCTTAGCGTCCTCCAATTGCAGAGAGGCTGAGTCAGCAGCTGGAGAATCACTTAGAGGGTGTTGGGGGTTGTGGGACAAGGGTAGAAGATAAGGAGGGGGACGAGAGTCCAGTAGAGTCAAATCTTGTGACTCAGGGAGAACAGAGGGTGGAGGAGGAGGAGGAGCAGAGGGGTTGAGAGATCGTGGGGGAAGGAGTAGGAACGGGGACACAGCAAGGAAAGGCTTCACCCACGGAGGAGGAGATTTGCAGAGGTCCTGCCAAGTTAAGGTATATTCCTGTTTATCAGTATGGCTATGTGGCCCTGGCTGTAAGACAATATCTCTGTCTTTTTAAATTAGTGGGAAGTAGAAAGATCCTTCTAGGGGCCATCCGAATCCAAAGGTGGGCCATTCTGTGGCACACAGAATCTGCCAGGTCCAGCGTTTTACTAAAAAAGAAACATTCTGAGCCCTTAAGCGGACTTTGGTCCATAGATCAAGGGTCAGGGACAGAGGCATTGAAGTGATCTGTCCCATAATGAAAGATACACAAACAGTAAAAGCAACGACACAGGACACAGACAAGAGAAAACAATAAAGACAGGCAATGGACGTCCAACACTGAGACCAAGACTGAGCAGGTGGCAAAACCCGATGGGCTGGCAATACCGAATCTGAAACAAAGTATCACTGAGTCGAGGAGACTATTATTCCTTGATTCCCGAGTCCTCTGTGGCGTCCCCCAGGGACTTGGCTTGTGGCTCTGTGACACGTCTGCCAGCCACCATCAAAGAGAGCTCACACACTTCATCGACAGCCATTTTGCCAAGCCCTAACCTGAAACCTGAAACCAGAAAGAGGTGCCTTACTTACCCTGAGAGTAGCCCATTGGGGTCTCTCGTTCACCACTGCTGGATTTCGGTGGAACCTCCATATATAAATATCGGAAGAGCATTGGGGGAAGAGACCACCAAGAGACTCTCTCATGCAAAAACAAAGGGTTTATTGGGGGTCCAGCATGCTGGGGCTCAGAGCTCATTTGAATAGAGCAGAGAACCCTGAGAACAGCTTAAGCAGAGCTTATATACTTTCCTTGAAGAGGGCAGGGAGGAAAATTTATTGATGGGCCTGGGCGGGTGAGCAGTTTGCGTGCAACTGGGTGAGGGAGTACATTCTGAAGTTTGGCAGTTGGGGACAGCACATTCTGGGAAAAAGATTAGAAATCACTTCTCAAGATTTCAACAGTGTTTTATTAAGCATACAGTAAAACAGGAAGTGACAAGAATCTATTTTATTAACATTTCACTACCGACTATACTTTGCCAGATTTCCTAAAGTCTCTATTGATATCTGCATTCCTACATATTTTCCCCAGTTAATCATTGTGATTAATTCTTCACATGTGCTGACATTTACATTCACTCAATACCCGAAACCCTATAGCTAAAGAACTTTTGGTCCAAATCCTATACTCACTCGCCTTTATAAACATACCGACTATCTTCCTAATACTACTGACTATCCATTTTGACTGGAAGTTCTCTTTGAAAATCAATCATCCAAGTTACAAGGTCCTATGCTTAATACCCAATCAAAAGCCCAATGCCCTTCTGGGCTTCAAATCTTACCTAGATTTTTGTTTTCAGATTCATATATTTTACCTATATATTCTTGAAAATATCGCAGGTTCCCAATACCATTATTCATCCAGCAGAATGATTTCTATTCCAAATCAAACCTGTTATTAACCGTAACCATACACTGTTCCCTCAATCTAACTTTAGAGAAGAGCAAGGACAGAGTTGGTCTTAAAATACAGGAATGTAGGGGATCTTCCAACTGCTGAGAAACTCAAAGGTCTATGCGCAAATGATCTCTAGAGAAGTTGTAGGCACCTATGAAGGAACTGAGAGAGCAAAAGTCATCTTTCATTGCAAACAACCTGGTCAGCATGAAGGGATGTGTCTGAATCAGCCTCTCTCTTCTTTATGTAGAGAAGAAGGACCAAACGAGGCCTCTGTGGAGAGCTGTTCCCGGTTACCAATGTTTGATATACCATTCTAACTTGTGAAAGTGTCAAAGGAATTAGGGACAGCCTCCATTTCATGGGACCTTTGGAAGCAAATGTTAGGACAACGTGCTTGCCAAGGCATTGACCTCATTCAGTTCCTGAAGGAAGTGACCTCACCTCACATTCTTGGTGATGGAACTCTCTGAACTTGGGATCCAGGCATCCAGGCACACAAATCTAGTCCCAGGCCCAGTCCCAGTGGTCTCACTTCTTTTGATTTACCAAAGACAGAGTCAGTCTTTCTTGGTATCTACTGATGTGAGGATGGCCAAATGCCAGGAAAGCTCTGAAGAGTGGCCTTTCCTGAGTAAGCAGGAAGTGGCTCACCGTTGTCTCCTGACAACTTCACAGAGTTGGCCAAGGAAACCAGATCTGAGACAGAACAGGCCATTTGATGGGAACATAGTACGGCCCACCAGTCAGAGGTCACACCCGATAGTCAGAGACCTACTTTGGGAAAGGAGGTGAATTTGTGGGTGTGAGTGTGTGTTTGTGATTTTGTCTCATGTTCTGAGAATAGGTAGGAAAGGCAGTTTGTTTGGTTTGGAGTGGACAATTTCTAACAAGTGATTTGACAAGGCGAGTGTTTTTATGTCTGTGTATCCCACTGTGTCCATGGTTGTAGACATTAGAAAAGAGAATGCATCAAAGGATGTGTCCAGGCTAGTAGAAAGCTTACCAGAATTCTTTCTGCCCAATGTATGAAAGGAATGCGGCTTGCCTTATGGATGGGTAACACCTGCTATCTTCCTAAGTTCCTGTTTTCTTCCTGAATTCTGGCCACTCTCCAGAATAGGCTCATGATTTTGTGACCAAGTTATGTACCACCTCCAAGCTCTGTGACATGGCCATGTACTGGATAGCTGAAGGGAATGGCGAGCGTCTCAGAAAATTCAGATATCAGTGTGACCAGGAAAGTCTCAGTGGAGAAACACTGCTTTGGGCCGTTTGCTAACCTAATGTTCTGTTGCCCTGAATGTCAGGAAGGTCTTTGCCTCATGCCACCCCTTTGTGAAGCCTGAAGAAAACAGTTTTCAAATGGAAATGAATATGGATCACCTGTGGCTCTTTGCTTAATTGCTTTGAAAAGGGATGTGTCTGAATCAGCCTCTTGGCCCTGTGTGAGGTTGTGGCTTAGATACTCAGCACGTGGTGGATGTAAAGAGAGATCCCATGTGTGCATCCAAAACCAAAATGGCCAAAAAGCAGTCCTTGTGGATGAAGTCTGTCCCCTTCCTCTTTAAAGTTCTTGAACTCCATCAAGTGAGAATAGGGATCCTTTGGGTCAAATGGGTGCTTCAAAGACCTGCAGAGGAGCTTGTGTTTTCTCATGACTGCAAATCACATAAAAATATATACCTGACACTCAGTTTTCCACAAATTGGAGAAGCATAGAAGTATTAACGTCTAGCATATTTGATCACTCCTGTTTTACATGACGGGTGTCCAGACCACCCTGAATTTACGCCAATGAGGGGCAAGGGAGTTATTTTGGACACTCTCTTGGACTCCGCCACTCATGGAAACCTTCAGCCAGAGGTTGTGATTAGAGTCTATATGGAAGAAGATGAGGGCCATATGGGAGGGTTTTGGTTTTAATTTTGGTCATTTGTGTCCGGTTGGAAGACATGACTGGGACCACCTGGGCTTGAACTCTGGTGTGATTCCCCTTAGAGACTGAATTCAGAGAAGTATTGCCATGAATTTTGTTGGGATTTTAGGAGTCCACCCATGAGAATCACCCTTGGAAACTGAGATCTAGGCCCAGGGTGGCTTTCCACAGAGCCCTGGGTATCTCAGCCAGAAGATCACATGATTTAATTCTGAAAGACTTGTCAGCCATTGTTGAGAGTCACAACACCCATGGACGTCACATTGTAGACCTCAATAGGCCTGGCTTCATGTGACATTTTGGCCACTCTTTGGGAAGACTTGCCTGTGAGAGTTCTACAGAGCATTCATTGAAATGAGCTTCCTCACCATTTAAAGGTTCCTGAATGAATTGAAACCCACAGTGCCTGCAACGTCATCCTTGAAAAATGCCTAGATAAATACCATGAAATTTTTGAAATTCCCATGACCAGGTGGCACTGGAGAAACTTTGGATGTCCTGTTGCTGATCGTAAATATGCAAGACAGTGCCTTGATTGAGTGGGTTTCATGAAAATGGTGTAAAACAGAGATGCCAATATGTTGGAACCTGCTGAGTAGTGGGCCTAGAGCAGTGGTAGGCAGGTGTGTGATAAAAAATTTGTGGTGGGGCCATGTGGATCTGCCATTGGATCCCAAATGGCTTGTGACTTACATGGTGAAGCCAGCAAACCCTTCCATGTAAAGGCTTCTGGTTATATGGAGATGTTTCCGGGCAATGTTTAGAATCAGGTTACTATGGACATGGGGCCAAGCTATGTGGGATAGAAACCTGGTTGGTGCATTCTCCTGCAGACCCTGACCAACCACACATGAAAGAATTGCCTCCAGAACTGTGTCCCAGTTGAACTTCTTTTATTTCATGAAGCAAATGCCAAAGTCCCAGTGCAGCAGCAGGAAACACCACGAAAAGTGGAGGATGACCAAATGGCTTCCCAGTCCACATGGGAATACCCTTAGCCCCCAGTGGCCACAGTTTACTTACAAAGAGAGAATTCAGCACTGCTGCCTCATGTTCATTGGAAAATAAGAAACCATGTCCTCCAGGTCACATAGATGCAGACACAGCTTTGATAGTCTCACTAAAAAGAAGCTAAAGCTCCTGACAACAACATATATTTCAAGTGCCCAAACTCAGAGGCAGTTTCTCAAGAAGTATTTAGGCCAGCAGAGCTCCATGTTTATGGAGTGTTTACCCTGTCCCATACTAGGGAAACTCCTCTACCACTTCCAAGGTTGTAAACTCCTGAGCATATTATTCACAGATTTTATTACTCTTCTCCTCTAATTGTGTCTTACTTTGGGCGAAAAAAATATCAAGGAATTGTTCTGGATGAGAGTGGGAAGATTTTGTTTAGCACATATTTGCATACACATTGGATTCATTTTTCTATTTTACATTTGAAATACTGATTCCCTGACACTAACACATGCTCTGCTAGATTCTGAATACTAATCCTAATATGATGGAGAAAAATAATGGAAACAGAATAGAAATACAAGCAGTTCAGAGGAGGCATGTTGTATACTTGGACTTGCCTTTTGCATTATATAGGGTAGGAGTTATAAATCTAGTCAATTTTTTGTTGAAATAGTTTTCCATGTGCTTTTAAAGTTAACAAATATGTGAATTCCTGTCTCCCTTTCTCTGTATTCTATTCAGCACATGTATTTTTATATGCACATATAGAATCCTACCTGGTATCACACGTACATTCTTGTGAGTTACATGACTTGGTAGATACAAAGTGTGAGAAGAAATCACTCCTCTTAAACGCTGTTTGACCTGAAAATTCAACCTATGGGTGAGCTTCCTAGTTGAAAAAAGTTATACATAAATCCATATCCAGTAAAATGAATATTTTTGGATCTGTGGATGATACATATTTCACGGTGTAATTCGATTGGCATATATATTGCTAATTTTTAAAATCTGTGTGTGGATATATATATATATATATATATATATATATATATATATATATATATTCTCTCCAGATATTTCAAAATATTTAATATATGTGTCTTATTATACACTCCCTAAATTCATTCATGATTATGTATATGGATTTATAATCAACTTTTCACAAGATTATTCTCAGAAATATTCATTCACCTGATATACGTATTTTTTTCCTAGTATTGAAAACTAACTTCAGTGAATGGTGCATATAAATCCTAATATTTCTACAGTAACTGATCCATTTTCACATCAATGCAAGTAGATTCCTATGGGACATGATAAGTGTTTTGAAGTTCATTTTTATTCAAAAC
Source organism: Callospermophilus lateralis (assembly GCF_048772815.1). Classification (NCBI taxonomy): domain Eukaryota; kingdom Metazoa; phylum Chordata; class Mammalia; order Rodentia; family Sciuridae; genus Callospermophilus; species Callospermophilus lateralis. The sequence goes on from NW_027516346.1 coordinate 44,276, forward strand.
TAGTACATTACTATTTCTTCAGTTTATGCACATTATTGGATATATATTTCATCCACAAGTTCACAAATTTATAGGCATTTATTTCACTTTCAATCACTTTCTGCTTCAGAAAACACGTGTTCCGCCATGTTTCAAACTGGTCTTTTCATGAGACTTCTTTCCAAACACATTATTTTTGATTTCCATAATCACTTTTGAAGCAAAACTCACACACTCTTCATGATAAACCATAACCCTAGGATTACAATTAGACGTATAACTAGTTGTTATGAATGATTATATATCAATATATGATTTCTTATGTATTTTCAGATATCAATTCAATACATTATTTAAAGTGGAACCAGTTATATTATTTATTAACTGTATGGTCTATTCATGCATTATCTCTATATTCATAGTCACAGGGTACACCTATTTTTACCCTCAATACTAATTTATACGTTTTCAAAATATTCCTCAAAAAATGGTGGAAGAAATACTCATGTCACCTGATCTATATATACATTTTATCACAGTAATATTCTGGACAAAAAAATCAAAGGTCACCCTTAAGGTTGTACCAAAGCCTAAATGGAAAGTGAGCATGGATTACTAAAACCTTCCATGTCCAGGTGGCCTAATGCTCTCAAATGTCAATCTTATTGGTGACTACATTTTTGTTTCTTCCTAAGATTATATATTCAACCTCAAACCTGTTGAAAATGTCTAATCCTATCACTCACTTTATACTTTGCCTGATTTAGTAATGTCTCTATTTATATCTATTTTCCTACATATTTTCCCCTGTTCATCATTGTGACTGACTCTTCACTTGTGCTGACATTTACATTCACTGTCTACCTGAAACCCTATTGCTTAAGAACTTTTGGTCTAAATCCTATTCTCACTCTTCTTTGTAAACCTACTGACTATCTTTCTAATCCTACCGACAATCCCTTTTTGAGTGGGTGTTCTATTCGACATTCAATCATCCAAGGTACAAGCTCCTATGCCATTGTATATAGATTTATCTGAGACATTTTTGCAGAAAATAATTCAAAGCTAAGTGTACCAATTAAGGGCCCAATGCCCTTCTGGACTTCATATCTTCCCTAGATTTCTGTTTTTATACTTATATTTCACCTATATATTCTTGTAAATATCATAGTTTCCCAATACCATTATTCGTCATGCAGAAGGATTCCTAACCCCAAATTGAACATGTTACTAACCCAAACCATACACTGTTCTCTCAATCGAACTTTACAGAACAGCAGGGACAGGGTTGCTCTTAAAATACAGGAATGTAGGGCATGTTCCACCTGTTGAGAACATCAAAGGTCCATGCAGAAATGATCCCTTGAGAAGATGTAGGCAGCTACGAAAGACCTGAGAGAGAAAAGTCATCTTCTATGGCAAACAACCTTGTCAGCATGAAGGGATGTGTATGAATCAGCCTCTCTCTTCTTAATGTAGAGAAGATGGACCAAACCAGTCCTAGGTGGAGAGCTGTTCCCGGGTGCCCATGGTTTATATACCATTCTAACTTGTGAAAGTGTCACAGGAAGTAGGGGCAGCCTCCATCTCATGGGACTCTTGAAAGCAACTGTTAGGACAAAGTGGTTGTCAAGGCAATGACCTCATTCAGTTCCTGAAGAAGTGATCTACCTCACTTCCTTGGTGATGGAACTCTCTTAACTTGGGATCCAGGAAGCCAGGCACCCGGAGCCAGTCCATTCCCAGACCCAGTAGGCTCACTTGTTTGAATTTACCAAGGAGAGTGTCAGTCTTTCTTGGTACCAACATATGTGAGGATGGCCAAATACCAGGAGAGCTCTGAATAGGGGCCTTTCCTGAGAAAGTAGGTAGTGGTTCACCGCAGGCTCCTGACAACTTCACAGAGTTGGCCAAGGAGACCAGATCTGAGATAGGACAGGCCATTTTGGGGGAACATAGTATGGCCCACCACTCAGAGGAAACTCCGGATAGTCACAGAGTTACATGGGGGAAGGAGGTGTCTTTGTGGGGTGGGTGTGATTTTGTGGTTTTGTCTCATGATCTGAGAATAGGTAGGAAAGATGGTTTGTTTGATATGGAGTGGTCTTCTTCTAGTAAGTCGTTGGACAAGGCAAGTGTTTCTATTTCTGTGTATCCCACTGTGTCCGTGGTTGTAGACATTAGAAAATAGAATGCAACAATTGATATGTCCTGTATAGTAGAAAGATTCCCGGCATTCATCCTGCCCAATTTATGAATGGACTGCAGCTTGCCTTATCCATGGGCAACACCCGCTACCTTCCTAAGTTCCTGTTTCTTCCAGAATTCTCACCACTCTCCAGAATAGTCTCATGGTTTTGTGTCCAAAATATGTACCACCTCCAAGCTCTGTGACATTGCCATGTCCTGGATAGCTGAAGGGAACGGCGAGCATCTCAGAAAACTCAGATATCAGTGTGACCAAGAAAGTCTCAGTGGAGAAACCATGCTTTCGGCCTTTTGCTTATCAATTGTTCTGTTTCCCTGAATGTCAGGAAGGTCTTTGCCTCAGGCCACCCCTTTGTGAAGCCTGAAGAAAACAGTTTTCAAATGGAAATGAATAGGCATCACCTGTGGCTCTTTGCTTAATTGCTTTGGAAAGGGATGTGTCTGAATCAGCCTCTTGGCCCTGTGTGAGGTTGTGGCTTAGATTCTCAGCACCTGATGGATGTAAAGAGAGATCCCATGTGTGCATCCAAAACCAAAATGGCCAAAAGAGCAATTATTGTGAATGAAGTCTCTCGCATTCATTTGTAAGGTTCCTGACCACCATCAAGTGAGAATACGGATCCTTTGGTTCAAATGAGTTATGCACAGCCCTGCAGAGGCTAACCCATAGGTTTTTGGGTTTTCTCATGGCTCCAAATCATATAAAGAATCTATACCTGACAGTCAGTAGGCCTCAAATTGGAGATGCAGAGCAGTATTAACAGCTGGCCTATCTGATCACTCCTGGTTCACCGGATGGGTGTCCAGGCCACCTTGACTTTAGGCAAATTAGGGGCAAGGGAGCTTATTTTTGACACTGTCTTGGGCTGCACCCCTCATGAAAAACTCCAGCCAGAGGTTATGATAAGTGTCTATATGGAAGAAGATGAGGGCCATGTGGGAGTGTTTGGTTTTAATTGTGGTCATTTGTTTGGCGGTTGGAAGAGATAACTGGATCCACCTGGGCTTGAATTCTGGCATGATTCCTCTTAGAGACTGAGTTCTGGAATTTACCTCAAAGAAGTATTGCCATGAAATGTGTTGGGATTTTAGGAGGCCACGCATGAGATGCGCCCTTGAAAACTGAGATCGAGGGCCAGGGTGTCTTTCCACAGTGCAGTGAGAATCTCAGCCAGGATATCACATGATTTTATTTTGAAAGACTTGGCAGCCATAATTGAGAGTCTAAACACAAATGGAACTCATATTGTAGACCTCAATGATCCTGGCTTCATGTGACCTTTTGGCCACTTTTTGGGAAGCCTTGCCTGTGAGATTTCTCCAGAGATTTCATTTAAATGAGCTTCCTCACCACATAATGGTTCCTGCATTAATTGAAACGCACAGTGACTTCAACTTCATCCTTCAAAAATGGTTAAATAAATACTATCAAATTTCTGAAATTCCCATTACCAGGTGGCACTGGAGAACCTTTGGATATCCTGTTGCTGAACATGAGTGAAATAATTCCCCACGCAATGACACTTCACCGGGAGAATTCCAAATTTATTGCTAAAAGCTGTGTGCTTATATAGAACTAAGGGGGAGATGGTATGGCTTACATAAATGGCAGCAACCCGTTTATTGACAAGTTCTTTCAAATATCAGCTCCAGAGCCCAGGAATTAGTTCTCATTGGGGCTAAGGTTCCCCACAAGCGAGATTTGAAATTGGCGCTGGCGGGAGAGTTCACAAGGGCGGGAACTTTTTGTGCCACTGCAGAAATGAAGAAGGTAGGAAGAAGAAGTCCTTAGGCGCCATGTTGGGGTTTTTCTCTGCGGTATGGCTGCCATTTATTCTTTTCCCAACATTCCACCCTTTTTGTTTTCTTAGGAAGTGGGGTGTCGTTTGTCAGATTTGGCTGCTTCCTGCTGTGTGGGGGTGGTGTGGGGCCTAGAAAGAGAAGTGGAGGAATGCTCAGGGGGCAGGTATGGGGATATCATGGCAGCCAGAAATAAAACCCAGTGGCTATAGACAGCTATTTTCATAGGGGTGAAGTCAATGAATGTTCCCTGAAGCCAAAGATGTCGATGGCATGGAACCAGTCCTGGATGGAAGAGATTGTTGGTATCAGCCACTGGTCCTGTAACAGAGACTCAAGGAAATACTGGAAGCGTTGCCTGGACATGGTGTCGCCAGCACCTGAAGAAGATCAGAGCGAATAAAAACAGAATGAAGATAAAAATTAAAGCAAATGTCAATTTTTGGCAGAAGTTCCATGTGGGGGGACTGACATAGAAGAGGCCAAGAACCATGAGAAAGCTTAGAAGGTGGTAAAGACTATGAATCCAGGATGGCAGATTAAGAGGTTCTCCGAGCTCGTTGTCTCCCGCTGTCTAATACCCGTTGCATTCCATCGTGCCTGGTAGTGAGCTTCATCACTGAGTGAACTGTTCTCTTGGAGATGTTGGGGATTCATCGGTCATCAGAGGCTGGTAGTGACTAAGCAAAAGATGGTTGAAAGTTTGATTAGGAATTTTATGCAGTTGGGTTTGAAGGCACTTCATTATGCAGGACAAGAGAGCACAAAAAAGGAGCATCCAAATAAGGGGATCCAAGATATGTAGTAAGTACATGGCAAGATAGGATTGGAAGAACCCCGTTATGGGATTGGAGGAGGTAGGTTTGAGCAATTGGGTCGATAATTCCTGCAATTTAACAACATTTTTTTTATTAGCCCAGATTCATTAACATAATAGCATAATTCCTCTCTGAGGAATAGGCATGTAACCCCTTTTTCTGCAGTGAGAAGATCAATTGCCCTTTGGTTCTGTAAAGCCACTTGTGCCAATGAAGTAACCTGCCGCTGCAAGGAACCAAGAGACTCAGCCATGGTATTGAGTGTTTCCTGCAGTTTTTGTTGAAGGTCATTGGATCCCATAGAGCATGACCTATAGCTCCACCAGAGAGTCCGAGACCTGTCACTGAGGTTGTTAAAATGAGGCCTACCAGAACCGGCAGAAAGACTACCCTACGGGTGCGGGAAGGTAGGGCCAACTGTCAGAATTCGGTGGGAGTATACAAAGATAGCTGAGGAACTACAGTAACCAAGAAACAGGCGCCAGAGACATTGATGGTTGAGGTACTTAAAGAACCATTACACCAGAGGAAATGTCCAGGTTGCATAAACACAGGGCTCTATGGGGTGCTGTAGCTCAAGGAACAAATGGGTAAAGGATTCATTATTGGCAGGTGGAAACAGATGAAAGGAAATAAAGTATTGGTGGAATAACTTTCCCACAGTGGGATACGTGTCACATGTAGGGGTTGTCCTTTTTAGAGAAATTGTAGGGTTTTGCTGGAATATTTCCTGCCGCTAATGGGACTGCTGCTAGAAGTGGACGACTAAGTGAAGCACAGAGAAAGCACTGAGAAGTAGGCACAGAAAGAGGGGTGGAGTTTAATAATCAAAAAGTTTGGTGTAGCAAATTGAGCCATGTGGGAGGGGGACCTGAGAGGGTTGAAGGCTCTGAATCCTCTTTGGATGAGCTATGGATATGATCTCAAAGTTTTGATTCTGAGTCCTTAATGTGTTCGACTACCTGGATGTTTGCCTTAGGTTGCGTAATCAGGGTGCGGCCAATAGTCATCCACCCTGTGCGTCTGACTGAGGTTGTCCGAGCATAGACAGCAAACTCAACATAGCCCCATCGTTTGGCCTTGGGGTCAGGTTTATCTAAAGTATACCATCCATTGTTACTGGATGAAGAGCCTTTATGCCACTTTATGTAACTAGAAGTCCACCCTTCAGGGTAACCAAATGAGTGGTAAGAATAGCTACCACGTTCATCATGGAACATGCATGACCAATAGGGGCACCCATTATATATCTCAGGCCACCAATGACAATAGTCTTTTGTTTGATCAAAAAGGAAGCAAATGAAAGGCCAGTTCCAGCTACCAGGGACGAAGGTCCTTGAAGGTGACAATTTTAGGGAAATAGAGGTGCAGTTGTGGATGAAGCAAGTAGTTGCATCCACTGCGCAGACCTTCTGCATGCCATGTTCTGAGTATCGTTCCCGAAAAGTGAATAAATGCATGGTAGGTGAGGAGGGTAAAGACCAGTCCTGACAGAGCACAGAAAATAAGCAGAGCACAAAAAACAAGCAGTTAGAGAAGACTAGGGTGTTGGGAGAGCTCATTGTGCCTTCTTTAAGAGGAATTGGGCTGCAAGGAAAACCGTGTGAGCCACAACTAAAATGGGTGAGATGGGTGTGGAGAGCAGGAGTAAAGGGGAGGTTCAGTAGGTGATTCTTGGAGTTCCTCTGGGGTGGCCCTGTCTTCAGCAGGTGGGGCCTCCTGGTGATGTGGCTTCAACCTAGACATGTGAATCCAGGGAGTGAGACAGTTGTCTGGTAAGGAGAGTTTGGCGGCGGTAAGGGTAAAGAGAATGACAGGATAGGGGCCTTCCCATTTTGCGGCAAGAGTCCCTTTTTCCTCTGGGGTATTATAATAGACTAGACTAACAGGTGTTAAGGGAGGAGTGTTTGGAGAGGAGACTGGGTCCGGAAGAAGCATCTGTGGATGATATATATTTACTGATGAATTTCGATTGGCATTTATATTGGTACTTTTTAACGTCTGTGAGTGTTGTGTGTGTGTGTGTGTGTGTGTGTGTGTGTGTGTGTGTGTATAGATATAGATATAGATATACTCTCCAAAGTTTTCAAAATATGAAATATATGTGTCTAGTATACACTCTCTAAATTCATTCATGTTCATGTATGTGGATTTATAATCAACTTTTCACAAGATTATAATCAGAAATATTCATCCACCTGAAATACATATTTGTTTCCTAGTACTGACTACTAACTTCAGTGAAGGGTGCATACAAATCCTAATTATTCTACAGTATCTGACCCAGTCTAACATCAATGCAAGTAGACTCCTATGGGACATGATATGTAATTTGTCATTCATTTGTATTCGACACTGGTACATTATTGTTTCTTCAGTTTTTGCACATCATAGGATATACATTTCATCCACAAGTTCACAAATTAATAGGCATTTGTTTCAACATTAATCACTTCTTGCTTCAGAACACATGTATTGTCAGGGTTTCTTGACTGGTCTTTTCATGAGACTTCTTTCCAAACACATTATTTTGAATTTCCATAATCATTTTGAAGCAAAACTCACACACTCTTCATGATAAACCAAAACACTAATATTTCCATTAGATATATAACTGGTTGGAATGAATGATTGTATATCAATATACAATTTCCTTTTATTTTTCAGATATCAGTTCAATTCATTATTTAAAGTTCAAAAAAGTTATATTATTTATTCACAGTATGGTCTATTCGTGGTTTTTCTCTATGTTCATAGAAACAGGGTACACCTATTTGTACCCCCGATTCTAATTTTACATCTTCAATACATTGCTCCCAGAAATGGTGAAAGAAATACTCATGTCACCTCGTTATCACAGCAATATTCTGGACAAAAAATGGAAAGGTCACACTTATGATTGTACCAAAGCCTAAATGGAAAGTGAACATGGATTTCAAAAACATCCATGTCCATGTTGCCTAATGCTGTCAATTGTCAATCCTATTGGTGACTACATATTTGTTTTTTCCTAATTTATATATTGAAACTCAACCCTGTTGAAAATGTCTAATTCTATCCCTCACTTTATACTTTGCCTGATTTCGTAATGTTTACATTGATATCTGCTTTTCTACATATTTTCCCCAGTTCAACATAGTGTCTGACTCTTCATATGTGCTGACATTTACATTCACTCTATAACCAAAAGTCTATTGCTAAAGAACTTTTGGTCCAAATCCTATACTCACTCGTCTTCCTAAACCTACCGAATATCTTCCTAATCCTACTGAATATCCCTTTTTGACTGGATGTTCTCTTCTAAATTCAATCATCCAATGTACAAGGTCCTATGCCATTGTATATCAAATTATCTGAGACATCTTTGCAGAACATAATTCAAAGCTAAGTATCCCAATCAAGGGCAAAACCCTCTGGGCTTCAAATCATACCTAGATTTCTGTTTTCCTACTTATATTTCACCTCTATATTCTTGTAAATATTGCAGGTTAACAATCCCATTATTCATCGCACAGAATCATTCATCACCAAATCAAACCTGTTTTTAACCCCAGGTATACACTGTTCCCTCAAACATTTTACAGAAGAGCAGGGACAGAGGGGTTCTTACAATACAGGAAAGTTGGGGATCTTTCACCAGATGAGAACCTCAAATGTCCATGCACAAATGATACATGGAGAAGTTGTAGGCAGGTATGAAGCTCCTGAGAGAGCAAAAGTCAACTTCCATGGCAAACAACCTGGTCAGGATGAAGGGATGTGTCTGAATCTGCCTCTCTCTTCTTTTTGTAGACAAGGTGGAACAATCCAGGCCTGAGTGGAGAGCTGTTCCCGGGTGCCAATGGTTGATATACATTCTACCTTATGAAAGTGTCACAGGAAGTAGGGGAAACCTCCATCTTATGTAACCCTTGGAAGCAACTGTTAGGACAAAGTGGTTGCCAAGGCAGTGACCTCATTCAGTTCCAAAGAATGTGACATACCTCATTTCCTTGGTGATGGAACTCTCTGAACTTGGTATCCAAGAAGCCAGGCACGCAGAGGCAGTCAAAGTCCCAGGCCCAGTGGGCTCACTTGTTTGGATTTACCAAGGACAGAGTCAGTTTTCTTGGTACCTAATGATGTGAGGATGGCCAAATGCCAGGAGAGCTCTGAAGATGGACCTTTCCTGAGAAAACAGGTAGTGGCTAACCACTTTTTCCTGACTTCTTCACAGAGTTGGTCAAGGAAACAAGATCTGAGAGAAGACAGGCCATTTCGGGGGAACATAGTATGGCCCACCAGTCAGAGGACACTCCGGATAGTCACAGACCTACTTGGGGGAAGGAGGTGCCTTTGTGGGAGTGGGTGTGGGTTTGTTGTTTTGTCTCATGTTCTGAGAATAGACCGAAAAGGCGGTTTGTTTGGTTTGGAACAGACAGTTTCTAGTAAGTCATTTGACAAGGCGAGTGTTTCTGTTTATGTGTATCCCACTGTGTCCGTTGTTGTAGACATTAGAAAAGAGAATGCATTAATGGATGTGTCCTGTCTAGTATAAATCTTCCCTATAATTCATCCTGCCCAATATATGAATGGACTGCAGCTTGTCTTATCGATGTGCAACAACTGCTTTCTTTCTAAGTTGTTGTTTTCTTCCTGAATTCTGGCCACTCTCCAGAATGGGCTCAGGGATTTGTGTCCAAAATATGTACCACCTCCAAGCTCTGTGACATGGCCATGTAAAGGATAGTTGATGAGAATGGCCAGCATCTCAGAAAACTCAGATATCAGTGTGACCAGTAAAGTCTCAGTGCAGAAACACGGCCTTGGGCTTTTTGCTTACTTATTGTTGTGTTGCACTGAATGTCAGGAAGGTCTTTGCATCAGGCCACCCCTTTGTGAAGCCTGAAGAAAACAGTTTTCAAATGGAAATGAATGGGCCTCACCTGTGGTTCTTTGCTTAATTGCTTTGGAAAGGGATGTGTCTTTATCAGCCTCTTGGACCTGTGTGTGGCTGTGACTTAGATTCTCAGCACCTGATGGATCTTAAGAATGATCCCATGTGAGCTTCCAAAACTAAATGGCAAAAAATATCATTCATTGTGGATGAAGACTCTTGCCTTCCTCTGTTAGGTTCCTGCACTCCAACAAATATGAATAGGGATTCTGTGAGTCAAATGAGTTCTTCAAAGCCCTGCAGAGGTGCTTGTGTTTTCCCATGACTCTAAATCACCTAAAGAATCGATACCTAAAATCAGTAGCGATCAAATTGGAGAAACATAGAAGTATTAATGGCAGGCTTATTTGTTCACTCCTGGTTCACAGCAACGGTGTCCAGGCTACCCTGACTTTAGGCAAATGAGGGGCAAACGAGCTGATTTTGGACACTGTCTTGGGCTGCACCCCTCATGGAAACCTCCAGCCAGAGGTTAAGATGATTGACTATATGGAAAAAGGTGAGGGCCATGTGGGAGTGTTTTGGTTATAATGTTGGTCATTTGTGTGGCATTGGAAAAAATTACTGGGTCCACGTGTGCTTGAACTCTGGTGTGATTCCCCTTAGACACTGGGTTTTGGAACTGAACTCAGAGAAGCATTGCCATGAATTGTGTTGGGATTTTAAGAGGCCACGCATGAAAGTCGCTCTTGAAAACTGAGACCTAGGCCCCGGGTAGATTTCCACAGAGGCCTGGGAATCTCAGCAAGGATATCACATGATTTTATTCTTAAAGAAATGGCAGCCATAATTGAGAGTCAAAACACACATGGACCTCACATTGTTGACCTCAATGGGCCTGGCCTAATGTGACGTTTTGTCCATTCTTTGGGAAGCCTTGCCTGTGACAGTTCTCCAGATATTTCATTAAAATGAGCTTCCTCACCATTTAATGTTTGCCTAATGAATTGATACCCACAGTGCCTCCAACTTCATGCTTGAAAAATGGCTAGATAAATACCATAAAATTTTTGAAATTCCTATGACCAGGTGGCACTGGAGAAACATTGGATGTCCTGTTGCTGACCATGAGTATACCAGACAGTGCCTTGATTTACTGAGTTTCATGAAAATGGTGTAGAACAGAGATGCCAGTAATTTGGAGCCTGCTGAGTAGTGGGTCTAGAGCAGTGGTGGGGAGGTGTTTGATAAAACATCCGTGGTAGGACCATGTGCATCTACCATTGGATTCCAAATGGCTTGTAACTGACATGGTGCTGCCAGCAGACCCTTATATGTAAAGGCATCTTGTTATATGGAGAGTTTTAAGAGGAAAATTAAGAATCAGGTTGATATGGACCAGGGGGCAATGGGGCAAGCTGTGAGAGATAGAAGCCTAGTTGGTGCATTCTCTTGCAGACCCTGACCCACCACACGTGACAGAACTCCCTCCAGCACTGTGTCCCAGTTTAGCTGCTAGTATTTCGTGAAACAAATACCAAACTCACAGTGCAGCAGCCTAAAAACCACAAAAAGTGGAGGAGGACCAAATGGCTTCACAGTCCACATGGGGAGACGGGGAGACACTTCGTCCCCAGTGGCCTCAGTTTACCTATAAAGAGAGGATTCAGCACTGCTTCATCTTGTTCATTGGAAAATAAGAAACCATGTCCTCCAGGTCACATAGATGCAGACCCAGCTTTGATGGTCTCACTACAAAGGAAGCCAAATCTCATGAAAACAACATATATTTCAAGTGCGGAAGCTCAGAGGCAGTTTCTCAAAAAGTTTTTAGGCCAGCAGAGCTCCATGTTTGTGGAGTGTTTACCATGTCCCTTACTTTTGGAAACTCCTAAACCACCTCCAAGGTTGTGAACTCCTGAGCATTTTCCATTCCAGATATGTATTCACTGATTTTGTAAATCTTCTCCTCTATTTGTGTCTTACTTGGGGTGAAGGTAATGTCAAGGCATTGTTTTGGATGAGAGCGGGAGGATATTTGTGCAGCATATATTTACATACACATTGGATTCATTTTCCAATTTTTCATTCGAAGTACTGAATCCCTGACACTAACCCATACCTAGTAGACTCAGACTATTCATCCTAATATAATGGGGAAAATTAACCAAACACAATAGAAATACAAGCACTTCAGAGGAGACATGTTCTATAGTTGGACTTGACATTTGCATTATATAAGGTAGGAGTTATACATCTAGTCAAATTTTAATTGAAATATTCTCCATGTGTTTTTAAACTTAACAAATATGTGAATACTTGTTTATAATTTCTGTAGCCTATTCACACATGTATATTTATATGCATATATAGAATCCTACCAGGTATCACACGTACATTTTTGTAAGGTGGATGTCTTGGCAGATACAAATTGTGAGAAGTGTTCACTCCTCCTAAATGCTGTTGGAAATGAAAATTCAACCAATAAGAGAGCGTCCTAGAAGAACAACATTATACATAAACTCATGTTCAGTAACATAAATATTTTTGCATCTGTGGATGATATATATTTACTGATGAATTTTGATTGGCATTTATATTGGTACTTTTTAATGTCTGTGAGTGTTGTGTGTGTGTGTGTGTGTGTGTATAGATATAGATATAGATATACTCTCCAAAGTTTTCCAAATATGAAATATATGTGTCTAGTACACACTCTATAAATTCATTCATGTGCATGTATGTTGATTTATAATCAACTTTTCACAAGATTATAATCAGAAATATTCATCCACCTGAAATACATATTTGTTTCCTAGTACTGACTACTAACTTCAGTGAAGGGTGCATACAAATCCTAATTATTCTACAGTATCTGACCCAGTCTAACATCAATGCAAGTAGACTCCTATGGGACATGATATGTAATTTGTCATTCATTTGTATTCGACACTGGTACATTATTATTTCTTCAGTTTTTGCACATCATAGGATATACATTTCATCCACAAGTTCACAAATTAATAGGCATTTGTTTCAACATTAATCACTTCTTGCTTCAGAACACATGTATTGTCAGGGTTTCCTGACTGGTCTTTTCATGAGACTTCTTTCCAAACACATTATTTTGAATTTCCATAATCATTTTGAAGCAAAACTCACACACTCTTCATGATAAACCAAAACACTAATATTTCCATTAGATATATAACTGGTTGGAATGAATGATTGTATATCAATATACAATTTCCTTTTATTTTTCAGATATCAGTTCAATTCATTATTTAAAGTTCAAAAAAGTTATATTATTTATTCACAGTATGGTCTATTTGTGGTTTTTCTCTATGTTCATAGAAACAGGGTACACCTATTTGTACCCCCGATTCTAATTTTAAATCTTCAATATATTGCTCCCAGAAATGGTGAAAGAAATACTCATGTCACCTCATTATCACAGTAATATTCTGGACAAAAAATGGAAAGGTCACACTTATGATTGTACCAAAGCCTAAATGGAAAGTGAACATGGATTTCTAAAAACATCCATGTCCAGGTTGCCTAATGCTGTCAATTGTCAATCCTATTGGTGACTACATATTTGTTTTTTCCTAATATATATTGAAACTCAACACTGTTGAAAATGTCTAATTCTATCCCTCACTTTATACTTTGCCTGATTTCGTAATGTTTCCATTGATATCTGCTTTTCTACATATTTTCCCCAGTTCAACATAGTGTCTGACTCTTCATATGTGCTGACATTTACATTCACTCTATAACCAAAAGTCTATTGCTAAAGAACTTTTGGTCCAAATCCTATACTCACTCGTCTTCCTAAACCTACCGACTATCTTCCTAAACCTACTGAATATCCCTTTTTGACTGGATGTTCTCTTCTAAATTCAATCATCCAATGTACAAGGTCCTATGCCATTGTATATCAAATTATCTGAGACATCTTTGCAGAACATAATTCAAAGCTAAGTATCCCAATCAAGGGCAAAACCCTTCTGGGCTTCAAAGCATACCTAAATTTCTTTTTTCATACTTATATTTCACCTCTATATTCTTGTAAATATTGCAGGTTCCCAATCCCATTATTCATCGCACAGAATCATTCGTCACCAAATCAAACCTGTTTTTAACCCCAAGTATACACTGTTCCCTCAATCATTTTACAGAAGAGCAGGGACAGAGGGGTTCTTACAATACAGGAAAGTTGGGGATCTTCCACCAGATGAGAACCTCAAATGTCCATGCACAAATGATACCTGGAGAAGTTGTAGGCAGGTATGAAGCACCTGAGAGAGCAAAAGTCAACTTCCATGGCAAACAACCTGGTCAGGATGAAGGGATGTGTCTGAATCTGCCTCTCTCTTCTTATTGTAGACAAGGTGGAACGATCCAGGCCTGAGTGGAGAGCTGTTCCCGGGTGTCAATGGTTGATATACATTCTGCCTTATGAAAGTGTCACAGGAAGTAGGGGAAACCTCCATCTTATGTAACCCTTGGAAGCAACTGTTAGGACAAAGTGGTTGCCAAGGCAGTGACCTCATTCAGTTCCAAAGAATGTGACATACCTCATTTCCTTGGTGATGGAACTCTCTGAACTTGGTATCCAAGAAGCCAGGCACCCAGAGGCAGTCCCAGTCCCAAGCCCAGTGGGCTCACTTGTTTGGATTTACCAAGGACAGAGTCAGTTTTCTTGGTACCTAATGATGTGAGGATGGCCAAATGCCAGGAGAGCTCTGAAGATGGACCTTTCCTGAGAAAACTGGTAGTGGCTAACCACTTTTTCCTGACATCTTCACAGAGTTGGTCAAGGAAACAAGATCTTAGAGAAGACAGGCCATTTCGGGGGAACATAGTATGGCCCACCAGTCAGAGGACACTCCGGATAGTCACAGACCTACTTGGGGGAAGGAGGTGCCTTTGTGGGAGTGGGTGTGTGTTTGTTGTTTTGTCTCATGTTCTGAGAATAGATCGAAAAGGCGGTTTGTTTGGTTTGGAGCAGACAGTTTCTAGTAAGTCATTTGACACGGCGAGGGTTTCTGTTTATGTGTATCCCACTGTGTCCGTTGTTGTAGACATTAGAAAAGAGAATGCATTAATGGATGTGTCCTGTCTAGTATAAATCTTCCCTATAATTCATCCTGCCCAATATATGAATGGACTGCACCTTGTCTTATCGATGTGCAACACCTGCTATCTTTCTAAGTTGTTGTTTTCTTCCTGAATTCTGGCCACTCTCCAGAATGGGCTCAGGGATTTTTGTCCAAAATATGTACCACCTCCAAGCTCTGTGACATGGCCATGTAAAGGATAGTTGAAGAGAATGGCGAGCATCTCAGAAAACTCAGATATCAGTGTGACCAGGAAAGTCTTAGTGCAGAAACACTGCTTTGGGCTTTTTGCTTACTTATTGTTTTGTTGCACTGAATGTCAGGAAGGTCTTTGCCTCAGGCCACCCCTTTGTGAAGCCTGAAGAAAACAGTTTTCAAATGGAAATGAATGGGCCTCACCTGTGGTTCTTTGCTTAATTGCTTTGGAAAGGGATGTGTCTTTATCAGCCTCTTGGTCCTGTGTGTGGCTGTGACTTAGATTCTCAGCACCTGATGGATCTTAAGAATGATCCCATGTGAGGTTCCAAAACCAAAATGGCAAAAAATATCATTCATTGTGGATGAAGACTCTTGCCTTCCTCTGTTAGGTTCCTGCACTCTAACAAATATGAATAGGGATTCTGTGAGTCAAATGAGTTCTTCATAGCCCTGCAAAGGTGCTTGTGTTTTCGCATGACTCTAAATCACCTAAAGAATCGATACCTAAAATCAGTAGCCCTCAAATTGTAGAAACATAGAAGTATTAACGGCAGGCTTATTTGTTCACTCCTGGTTCACAGCAACGGTGTCCAGGCTACCCTGACTTTAGGCAAATGAGGGGCAAACGAGCTGATTTTGGACACTGTCTTGGCTGCACCCCTCATGGAAACCTCCAGCCAGAGTTTAAGATGATTGACTATATGGAATAAGGTGAGGACCATGTGGGAGTGTTTTGGTTTTAATGTTGGTCATTTTTGTGGCATTGGAAAAAATGACTGGTTCCACGTGGGCTTGAACTCTGGTGTGATTCCCCTTAAACACTGGGTTTTGGAACTGAACTCAAAGAAGCATTGCTATGAATTTTGTTGGGATTTTAAGAGGCCACGCATGAAAGTCGCTCTTGGAAACTGAGACCTAGGCCCCGGGTAGATTTCCACAGAGGCCTGGGAATCTCAGCAAGGATATCACATGATTTTATTCTTAAAGAAATGGCAGCCATAGTTGAGAGTCAAAACACACATGCACCTCACATTGTAGACCTCAATGGGCCTGGCCTAATGTGACCTTTTGTCCATTCTTTGGAAAGCCTTGCCTGTGAGATTTCTCCAGAGATTTCATTGAAATGAGCTTCCTCACCATTTAATCTTTGCTGAATGAATTGAAACCCACAGTGCCTCCAACTTCATGCTTGAAAAATGGCTAGATAAATACCATGAAATTTTTGAAATTCCTATGACCAGGTGGCACTGGAGAAACATTGGATGTCCTATTGCTGATCATGAGTATACCAGACAGTGCCTTGATTTACTGAGTTTCATGAAAATGGTGTAGAACAGAGATGCCAGTAAGTTGGAGCCTGCTGAGTAGTGGGTCTAGAGCAGTGCTGGGGAGGTGTTTGATAAAACATCCGTGGTAGGGCCATGTGGATCTACCATTGGATTCCAAATGGCTTGTAACTGACATGTTGCTGCCAGCAGACCCTTATATGTAAAGGCATCTTGTTATATGGAGAGTTTTAAGAGGAAAATTAAGAATCAGGTTGATATGGACAAGGG